>NC_133372.1:6730399-6888176 GCF_049309525.1 Garra rufa | reverse complement strand
CAAAAAGATGCCACAAATTAAGTACTTGTAATTAGAATTACATTTTAAAATGCTCATGGTCAAATTACAGTTACAGATTACATGACTACATATTGACACAATGGCAATAAATTATTAATAATTTGATTTGTCCTAATTCTTCTTTTTTTTTTTTCTCCTCTCTCTTTTTTAGAAAGTCAGCATGAAACTGAAGTTGTGTCCTTTCCCCCCCTATTGTGACATATATGAAATGGCTTATGGAATACAGGGCAGGATTGCACCCTTTGCTGTGAGTTTGACTGATAAGCGATTTGACCAATCATAATGCCGAATCCACCATTTTGTACAACAAACAGCCCAAACAGGAGAGTGAGTTTAATGTCAGTGGACTATGGTATATTGTCATCTTTTCACGTTTGAGACAATGTAACTCTAATGTTCATTCACGTTTATTTCATGCTATAACTAGTAATGAAGAGAAAGAGATGATTGGTTCACCTGTCGCTTGAACTGAGATTATTGTATTATATAAAAATAAATCCAAAATATTTTGCCAATATAGGTTTTAAAAATATATAATAATTAATTGTTTAATACAAAGTGTGCGTTTTCCTACAGTAGTGACAAAAATAGTGAAAAATATAATCAGTCATGGAACTAGGCACAAACAAACCAGTTTAAATTAATGATACTGTAAAACAGCCCAGAGATGTGTTGTAATATTGAGATCTGGTTGCTACAAAACACAATTTTGGATACATAAGAATAATGAACTGTCATGATGCATTGACAGACGAAGGAATTTCGAATGTGATGGTAAAAGCCAGTCAGCTTTACTTGATTAATGCCATTCATTAGATGGCTGTCTTGATTACCTCAGAGAGCCCAGGTCTTCTCCATCATGTGGAAATCAATGCATGGAGCAGCTAATGACGTAGTAAAACTGAGTCCTGTCCCTTCCTCTCTCTAGACAGAAAAAAGCTTTACTGCCACGATAAACAAGGTTTTTACATCGGAAAAGCATTAATAAATATTACACAAATGTGCAAACTCTCAGTCTGCAGCCTTTCAGGAATCCGCAGAGCTGAAATATCCCTATTGGCGTTTAATAACAGCATATGGATTGATAGATAAATTATGTAATTGTTCTGCATGGACGCGTATCGATTTCTCCCTGTGTTCGTGGGTTTTCTCCAGGTGATTTGTCACACGGCCGTGTGTTTGTGTCTTCAATGAGAGCTAATGTGGTTTGGGAGGGAGGACAGAATTCAGGTCCCACACAATCGACTTTTGTCGCAAGACAATAGAAAGAGCGAGAGAGAGCAAGAGAGAGAGAGAGAGAGAGAGAGAGAGAGAGAGAGAGAGAGAGAGAGAGAGAGATAGAAAGAGAGAGAGAGAGAGAGAGAGAGAAAGCTGAATAATTAGCTGGAGGGTAAATGTGTGCATCTGCTGGTGAATATATGATATTTACAATACGTATACAATCAATAATTCATAAATGACAAGTTGAATTATAAGAGGCGCTAATATGACCTTAACAGTTTCTTTTTTGTAGTGTATGTACTCCTATACTATGTCCTTTTTAAATACTATGTTTAATACTGTAAAAATAAATAAATGTATAAATACATAAATAAATGTAGAAATAAATATAGTATAACACAAATGTTACAAAATAGCACAATTAAAAATGACACATTTGACAAAATATTTTTTTTTTATTTATGCATATCTGCATTTATTTATTTATTTGAGCATTCACTTATTTATTTATTTATTTATTTGTTCATTAATTAATTAATGTATTTCTACATTTATTTATTTATTTATTCTTTAATTAATTAATTTATTCATTTGTTTATTTATGTATTTCCACATTTATTTATTTATGAATTTATTTATTTATTTATTTATTTATTTATTTATTTATTTATTTATTTATGTATAATTTAGGCATTTCTTGTCCTCTATATATTTCCTGTGCACTGCACAAAATGTAATGTCTTGGCTCTTGGTTATAACTTTCTACACCAGATAAATACATCAGTTAATTATATTATAATATATATTTTAATTATAATCAATTTTATTTTATAAAATATTTTATTATATAAAAATAAATAAATATACAAACAAACAGTAATATTATTTTGGAATATTATTACAATTTTAAAAAGCTTGTAAAGCTTCTAAAAAGCTGTTTTCAATTTTGATATATTTTAAATGTAATGTATTCTTGTAATGCAAACTCACATGGTTCATCAGAAATCATTCTAAAATGCTGATTTGATGCTTAAGAAACATTGTTATTAATACATACTGTATCTTTTAAAATGACATTTTCATTTCACAAGTTTATAGCTGATTGGTTAGTGTAAGCAACTTTCAAAGCAAGTTTTAATATGGTATACCATTTTGCTTGATCATCTTTTACTTATTTCTCCCTGCTGTAAAGTGAATTCCAGAGGTTGGAGAAAAAAAGAGGCAGGAGTTGAAAATGGAGCGACTGTTCTTCCCCGTGGGGCTGCTGTTGGTTGGGTTGGTTTGGACAGATAGGCAGCAGCTGCAGGGGAATGATAGCGTGGTTAGCCGTCGCAGCCGACTGCAATAATCTCAGTCCTGGCTGAAGCAGAGAAAGGGAGCTGTGCTCTAACAGTGGGGCCTCTGCCATAGCTCAAGTATCATCATGAACAGCTGTTCTCAGGCCTGTGGGTGAGACCGGGCAAGTGGAGGAGCCATGGGATGCTTGAGAGACGTCTTCAGCTGACACACTGACTGGCCTGCTAGCAGATGAGGGAAAAGATATGGGTTAAGAAAATGATTGATATCAGATGTTTATTATGTCAAAGACCTTGGCTGTGGTTAAATGATGATGACTGAATAATGAAGAGTCTGCTGTTCATTTACTGCACTCACGTCGGAAATATAGAGGAAAGGAATGATTAGTATAACGCCTCATAGTGTCAACTGGATCTATCTATCTGTCTATCTGTCTGTCTGTCTGTCTGTCTGTCTGTCTGTCTGTCTGTCTGTCTGTCAAAATAGCAATAATGTGAAATATTATTACAATTCAAAATAGCTGTTGAAATACTGGTTCTATTTTAAGATAAAATTTATTCATGTGATGCAAAGTTGTATTTTCAGCAGCATCACTCCAGTTAGTGTCAGAAATCATTCTAATCTGCTGATTTGATGCTCAGGAAACCTTTTTTTTCTATTATTATCAATGTTGAAAACAATTTTGCTGTTTAGATTTGTTGCAAGATTAAAACAAAAAGTCTGCTTTAAAAATGTAGAAAAAAAAAGAGTCAACTTTAAAAAAGTAGAATTACAACTAGTTCGTATTTGGGTGAAAGTAATTTGTCTTTTAATATGTCATAAATTGATTTTTGTTGCAAATATGCCTGACAAGATTGTTACACTAGGAAAAATGTGTGGTATTTATTTTTTGCTCAGAAAAACAATATATATATATATATATATATATATTTTTTGCTATTAAATTAAACAGAAAACATTTTTATATTATGTATTTTTTTATTATTAACATAATTAATTTATTTATTTATTTGAAAAACAACAACAACAACAACAACAACAACTTAAAGCATGTTTAAACTTATTGTTTTATGCTTAAACCCTTTTTCATCTTTGACCCTTACTTCGTTTCTGGGCCTTAAATGTGATAGTTGCATTGCTGTCTATACAGGGTCAGAAAACTTTTGGATTGTATTAAAAATATCTTAATTTGTGTTCTGAAGATGAACGAAGGCCTTACAGAACGACATGAGGGTGAGTAATTAATAACAGAATTGTGATTTTTGTGTGAAATATCTCTTTAAGCAGACTTTTTTTATTATTAAAAAAACATTGATAATACTAAGAGCCACTATTAATAATTGAACTACATATCTACATAATAGAATGCTTTCTCAAGGATCATACATAGACTATATAAAGGAATATAAAATTCACTGTATATACACGGTGCGTCTCACTGTGGCACTGTCATTGTTTGTTGAGTGTGGCCGTAGTAATGAATACAGCCTTGTTGAATTCATTGTTCTTTTCACTCCTTACAGCTGCTGCTATTTATCTTTTGTCATTTTCTTCAGAGTGTTTTATTCTGATTGTTTGCATGAATGTATCCCTGTCATGGAGAAACGTCACAACCGCTAAACTGAAAATAAAGTCACTCTCGTCGGGAATTGCTATTTCAAAACAAGCATGTGTTCAATTAATCATAGTCTCAGCTGAATAAAAGATCCTCCACATCATTCCCTCGCCGGCCCAAACGCTCAAATACAAAGCCGTCATTTCGACCGCATCCAATCCCTGGACTCTTGGATGCTTCTAAACAGTCGCTTCTTGTCTTTTTATGATTTCGTTTCTTGTTTACCAGCCGGGTCTCTCTTAGAATATATAATTGAATTACTCTGGGATGGCACTTTGTTTATTAGACGCAGTTGTTTACGGTTTTTAGACGCAGCTGAGCTTCATGTGGCATTGCCCAGCCCGCTTCGGAGCGTGGTTTCGTCAGATTAAATAAAGATTACAAAACTGTGGAACAGATGATGATGGCCCTGGGGTATCTTGCGGAGTTATGAAGGGAGATAAAACAATCAAACCCACCTCGCTAGCAAACTGACCCCCAGCGCTCCCGAATCAAGGCCCCTGCCCCGGAGGCACTATGATTTTTATATCAAAGGTTTGAATGAAGAATCGTTCCTCCGAAAGCTCTAAATTAGAACGTTCATGCAATATTGATAGCCATTTATTTAATACAGCCACTCCAACTTTGAAGTAAGAGACACTTTGGACAACTGATGAGCGCAGACAACACAGGCTTTTTTTGTTAACGGCCAAATGTGAAAGCGCCTCATCTCTGCGATGGCTTATGCCACGGTGATGGCTCTTTGTGGTTTTCACTGTCTGCCATACAGCAAAATGGGGGTCAGGGGAGAAATAGGCCTATTAATATTTCACGATGAAAGAGCTTCATCCCGGTCTATTTCAGCCAGTAGCCACGAGTAGCCTACTTCCTGCGGCTCTGCTCCCATTTATCAATTAGTGGACCTTTTTTTTTTTTTTTTTCAGGGACGTAACATTAAACCTAAAAGGAGCTTATCTCATCTGTGACAAAGTGTTTTCCCCCTCTGTACTCATGGCTGTAGCTTGAAAGAGCCTGTAATGGTAAGTGGCACATTTGAACACAACAAATGGGGCTTTACTGTCAATTAATATCTCACGTCAGAATATTTAATTTGTTTTTAAATAAGCAAGGGTGACCTCACATATTATGGATTATTTATACAAATTCATAAAAAAATTTTCTCTCCATTGACACACATATATTTTATCAAATATTAATCTATAAATAAGGGCAGCCTCATATGGGACTTTTATCCTGCTGCTTATTTTCACCTCAGCTCATTCTTAGCAATCTTCAGATATTATCATGTGTTTCTGAATGATGCAAAACATTGTGCTTCAAAACCAATGCTTTATTTACATTACATAAGGAACAATATGCATCATATTGCATAGTATTCACAACAAACAAAGCTCCAAAGCAGGTTTTGCATCACCCTGAAAGAGTTTGTTGGTGATATCAACCGTCTGGATGTACATTATTGTGCTTTTTACATGGCTGCTTGCCATATTAGTATATAATTAGATATGAAACATTGATTTGAGCTGAAATATTGTATTAGCTCATTTGTAATCTTCCATAAAGAAGCACTTTAAGTAATGGATAATGAACAGTCATCCTGCTTAATACATATGAAAAAGTCTTAATACATTATGTGGACATGAAATACTAATTTGAGCTTAAGCTGCATTTGCCTGTTCATTATCTTACAATCCAATCAGAATCAAGTATTCCAAAGAGCTGTGTGATAAAATAAATAAATGACTTAAACTTAAAGGAGAAGTTCACTTTCAGAATATAAAATTCCTGATCCTAATGTCATCCAAGATGTTCATGTCTTGCTTCAGTCAAAAATAAATTAAGGTTTTGAGGAAAACATGCCTAAATTTTTCTCCTTATAGTGGACTTCAATGGTGGCTAATGGGTTGAAGGTCCACATTGCACTTTCAATGTGGCGTCAAAGGGCCCTACATGATTCCAGCCAAGGAATAAGGATCTTATCTAGCAAAACAAAAAAGTTTAAAACTAAAAAGTATAAAAATATACTTTTTAACCACAAATGCTTGTCTTGCATTAGCTCGACCTCACACATTACGAAATCACGCACGTGTGTGTATGCGTAGGTACCAACCCACTGTTTATGAAGCAAATGTGCAAAGAAAGTCAAAGCCAAAACACCTGAAACCATTTTTAACCAAAATACACATACAAAGAACTAACTTCAGTATGTGACTGTTTCACTAGATAAGACCCTTATTCCTCAGCTGGGATCATGTAGAGCCATTTGAAACTGTATTGAAACTGCAGTTTGGATCTTTAACCCATTGGCCACCATTGAAGTCCATTACATGGAGAAAATTCCAGGAATGTTTTCCTCAAAAAACGTAGTTTCTTTGCAGCTGAAGAAAGAAAGACACAAACATCTTGGATAAGTAAATTATCAGGAAATTTTTATTCTTTAAAGTTTATTACTACTTGTATGGCTTCAGATATCTCTGAATATGTATTGTATGAGTTGAACAGATTGTTATGGTCCTTTTGTGGCAAAATATCACATTTTGACCTTCACAGAAGATAGAAAGTGATTTGGTTTTGAATGATGGGTGAGTAAATAACAATATATTCATTTTATCCCTAAAGATTTAGCCCTGGATAAAGTGAGCTGAACACAGCCAGGTGTGAAGTTTACTTATGAGTGTGTTTTAATGTGAGATCATTGAAGTCAGATGAAGACTAATAAGTCCATGTACTGCATTCAAAGTCACTTGAGAAGTCATACTCTCTACAAACACACTTTTTAAAGCGCTTATGCAGAAGCATCATGCTAATCCGTCCTCCTGCCGAATTAAACATAGATCTTAATAAGACAACGCTTGAAGGTTATTTAAAGTTACCTAAGTAAACATGTTTGGAGTTTAAGCTCAAGGGAGATCTGTGGCTGTAGAGTCACACCAAATGGATTAAATTCGCCAGGCTTAAGTAGAAAACTGACAGGTCATGTAACACAGACTCGGGGAGATGAAAATGAGCAGAGTGAAATTAATTGAAACGGCAATACTTAGTCTTAGGGTGCAAAATGAAACAATAAAGCATATAACGCTCATTTAAACATTATTCAATCTGCTAGTGAATCATTTCCCCAGATTGTTTCATTCAAACAGTACATTTCATTTAACTGATTCTTATACGATAATCACATCATGACACAGTCCCTGACATCTTTCATAAAACATTACAATAAAGCTATATTCACACTCAAAGCCATTGTCACATATTGTCTATTATGTTCTAATAAAAAGGGTTTTCTATTGAAATCTCACATTTTAGTTCAGTTTGTTGCATGACTCAGCTCACAAAAGCATAAAGTCGTTTAGACATTAATATGATTTACATTTAAATAAAAAAAAGACTAAAATTCACGTACATAGCTAAAAAATGCATAATTAGCATAGATAGAATAAGTTAGAAACATGGATGTGGCTTCAAAAGCATTTTTATGTAATATTAAAAGTTTATGTAATATTTAAAAAGTTTATGTAATATTAAAACTTTAACCAAAAGGCACCAAGAAAGTCATCATGCACATTTTGGATAAAAGTTACTTTTTTTATTTATGAAACTGCCCGGTACAAAACATTTAAAATGGGGACAATGAATGATCTAGCTCATAAAACTGCTTCCAGAATAATAGAGAAAATAAATTATATGAGAGAAAGAGGAACAAAGAAGAGAGAGCAATGCCAAAATGTGCTGTACTTTCGACTGCGACACTTTCTCTGAAAAAGTATTTGGGGTTTTTACTGCTGCCATCTCACTGGAGCCTGAAATTCAATTTCATTTCAGATTCAACACAGGAAATATTTGGTTGGACACACTAATCATTTAGCAATCAGTATTGTCAGAAGGGATGTTTGGGAGTGTGTGTGTGTGTGTGTGTGTGTGTTCAGGATACGCAGTGCATGACTGCATCTATCTGAAAAAGCATGAAATTATTCAATCAGTGCAAAGCTTTCAAATCTTCCACCTGCTTTCTGTAAATGACATCAGAGCGACTTGTGCTGACATTACATGTAATGCATCTTAGCTTCAATCAACACTCAGTCTTGCAAGGACTAATAATAACGTTTTTGTACAAATGTTTTCAACTAATGTCGTCCTTGTGGAGTCAGAACTGTGAAGAAATGAATCACAGAAATAGTGCTTGATGAAACTGGGGCTGTTTTTAGACCACTCAGATCTGCTGCGTATAAAAAAAAAAATATAGCTTCAATATTTGAAAGGGGAACCGGGGCTAGTTGTCGCACTTTTGTTTCTATTGTTTAAATTATGCAAACTTTATATGTAATAAGCAACCCAGTCATAAAAATACGTACCTTTGGGTACTTTGTAGCAGCACCATTTTTACATACCTTACTGCACAGTTCGCGGCAGGTATTTATGACGTTGCTTTAGGTGCGTATTGTGGCAGTTCAGAGCTCAAATAACCAGGGACTGTTGCTAAAAGTTAAAGGAGTCCTATTATGCTTTTTCACTTTTTGAATTTTAGTCAGTGTGTGGTGTGTTTGTGCATATGTAAACATCTACAAAGTTACAAATCTCAAAGTCCACTCCAAAGGGAGATGTTTTGTTTTTAAAAATCCCTTTTCAAGAACTACAAGAAATGGCTCCTTTGAACTACAGCGCATGTTTCCGGATGCTATTATGTCACAATGTGGTCCATTAGAATATCATTCAAATAAATCCCGCCTACGGAAATTCTGGGATCTGGGATGCTTCAGCGAGCCACAGGGAGGCTTGTATAAATGCGAGCATTGACTAAAGTGTCTGCAAACTGCTCTGGTAGCCATGTTGGAGCCGCGCCGTTGACGTGTGCTGTATAGAGGGTTGAAACACACGTGGAGCTGCGGCTGATGTAAACACAAGTAAAAGCCTCCTATAGAGATCTGATGTGTTTTTGTAAGAAAAATATCCATATTTAAAACGTAAGAATCACTTTAATCTAGTTTGCACAGTAGTACTCGGAACTTGCTGCTTTGGGAAGGGACGTGGCAGTAATGAAACGCCGTCTAAGCTGTTTTCGCCAATTGCAACGCAGTGGGACTGCTAACCAATCACAACACATTTAGTTTTTTGGAAGGCAGACCTTCATCAAACCATCTAACCTAATTAACTAATCAAGCCATTTGTGCCAGCCTGAGGAGAAAGCTATTGTGAAGAAATAATGTATTTTTTGAACCACCAAGCATGAGAGCATGTTCTAGTGCACGCCCAAAACAAAATAAAGACTTTGTAAAAGAGCATAATGAGACCCCTTTAATGCTCTTAATATTGTGTTGGAAATATTCCCAACACCAAACCCAACCCTAAACCTACCTGATAGTGTTAACAAATGCAAAACCGATATGAAAACGCATTTGTTGGCGCCATTTGAATCTTCATTGTGTGTAGATTTGAACTCTTTTGTCGAAACGTAGTTACACAGGATTCTAACCAGAGCTTTTCACCTCTCAAGTACATCTCCATACTCCATACCGAACAAACCAACCGTCTATGGAAACCCATAGATATGAAGCTGGATATGTCATGCTAACATTCAAAAGCATCAGTTTTCAAATATCCCAGCATATTAAAATTGTTTTAAAGTCATAATATAATATTCTTCAAGTAATTGCACGAAAATTGCGCTTTATCAAACTCTGTTTGTGTGAAAAGGAATAAAAGGTGTCAGAGTTTTACTGCCTCTAGTGATCTTTTTTTATTTTTTGGAAACTGCAGTGATATGTACTCATTGGTACTTATTTCACGTCTTGTGAAAAACTGCCCCAGGTATGTTTTTGTCATGAGACCAGATAATAAAAGACCTTAACATATTTTGTGTGGGTATTTTTATCACTATTTGCAGAGTCTAATTCAAATGCTATCTGATCCAAACAGTACCCTGATAGCACACGTACATCTCGGAGACGTCTGCTTTTACATCTGCAAGACATCTGCAAGACATAGTTTGCTCATCTGCAATGGGTCTACTGAAGGTTTTCTATTAGATGTCAAATAGATGTCTATTAGATGTTTTTAAGATGATTTAGAATGTATGTAAAACTTACATCTTTGTACAAAGCAGATGCTTTTCAGATCAAGAGATCTTTAACAGACATCTTGCAGACGTACATGTGCTATCAGGGTATCCTCCATGATTTACATTCATTGTAAATTGTGGCTGCCATTTAAAAATACACAATCTGTTCTAGTATGTGACTATTTTCTGTTGAAAACCATGTAAATGAAACTTGTCTTTTTAAGCTTCAGCAGGGAGTAATAATCCTTTGATAGACTCCACAAATTAAAAATAATATGAGACATGGAGCTCATTTCACTAGCTTCGCCGTATCATATCCATATCTGTCTGGCTTCATTCTGCTATTATTTTAATCCCAGTAGGTTTTTATATCCGTGTTCATCTAGCATCATTAAGATGAGTTTCAGTATCAACTCTAAAGCTTTGCATTTATTAACAGATTTATCTTTCAGTGGCCAGAGCCACAGACCATTCAATGTGATCTTATTAATATAAGAGTTTTATTCTGTTTAATGCTTTTTTCTAAAGACTAAATTAATTACAAATTTCTTTCTTCGACCAAGTTTCACCAGTATTAACTTGTTGGGTCAATATGTAGACACTGTCTTCCAAACAATGTTCACACATTACAGATACATATAGACTAATAAGATCACCCACCAGCTGCGTGAGGAAAGCAGGGCTGTGAATCATTACTGTGAATCAATAATCAGATAAGACAAAAATACTCATTTCAAGTCTACATGATTATGCGTGTGATTCTTGACCTGTCTGACACACAGGGCCGGAGTGGGACTCCTTTTCAGCCCTGGAGTTTCAAGCCTTAGACCGGCCCACTTTAGTTCAAGACTGACTATATTAAAATGACGTCATTTCTAATTCAGTGCAAATACAGTAGCCTAAGTGTTGCTTCACAGTGAAGATTTATTTGAACAGTTAACACAATATAATGTTTAACAGTATCAGTATCTATTTTCTGTTAGAATTAGTGCTCATAAATATCCAAACCTTGAAATGAAAAAATATCAAATAAATACAAATGTATATTAAGCTATATGTATAAAATAAAGATTAAAATAAAATGTATTAAACTTTCTAATGACACTATCATGTCTTTTTCAAGTAAACAGCTGCTTTATAAGTTCAAATATTTTTCATAAATGAGAACATTAAAGGGTAAATGTCTAACACTATTCTTTTAAACATCACAATGTCCTTTTCTGCAATATCTGAATATATATTCTGTGCAAAATTGTTCAGTCCTTAAACACAAATAAAGAATAGAACAAGTATTGCACTGTCCTACCTGCCCATTCTAGTGTGTTGGGCTCATGACTGGTGCTTGGTAATGTTACGGGGCCTGGCTTTTCACTCTTAGCAGCAAACTGGACTAGAGGCTGCTGCTGCTGAAGAGCAACAGTACAAGAAAAGGTTTGATACATTAACATGAACGGTGATTTGCAGACATCGTTGTTTTGCACTGCTCCTAACTAGCTTGACGTTAACCAGGGGCGGACTGAGACAAAATTTCAGGCCGGGAAATCTCACACTTATCCAGGCCATCCCACACCAAAATTTGAAACCCTGGACAACAATATTTTTCATCATCACATAAAGAAAAGTTGAAATCAACTGGGTAAAATAATTAAATGCTATCTCTTGAACTTCCAATTTGCCTTTTAATCTCTTTTAATCTCTCTGTCTCTCATGTGTGTTTACTTTTTAAACAAATTTTCTTGTATCTGTCACTTTTTTCATAAACACATCTCGACCTTTACAACCACCTATACAGTACAGATCTAAGGTTGGTCTTTTTTAAAGAAGACAATCAGCAGATTATTGCAGAAATACTGAGACCTTTTTAAAGACATGTTTTTGTCAAGATTGTAAAAAGTTGTGATTTTGTAAAATGACACTTGACATTGCTGCTAAGGGGGAGGAGACAGCCACCAGGATGGTTCTTGAGCTTCTAAGCTTTCAAAATTATATATAATTTATGATTAGTACTAAAACATTTGACAGAAAAAAGGGCAACAGAAAAAAGAGGGCCACTACATTAGGACCATGTGTTATTGTCGTAATGTTAAAATTAAAACAACAAAAATTAGCTACATCTTGAATATATCTTTATTAAAAAATCTTAAAACTAAACATGTTTTGCATTATCATGGGTCATGTTTGGCCCTAAGGAAAATTAACCATGATATTATTGAGCCTATGGTAAACATAGTAACCATGTTTTTTTAGTTTTTTTTTTTAGGATTGATTCCCATTAGTATAATCATAATTTTATACCATGGTGAAAGTATAGTGTAGCAAAACCATTGTATATTGTATAATTATTGTATAACTATAGTAAACATGTTTTGTAAAACCACAGTTAATTTTTATAAGGGTAGCTCCCTAAACCTGTTTTAAAACGATATTTTTTATAGATTAACATTTGTTAGCAGTTCAATACTTAAGTAAACAAAGACAAAACTACAATAGTCTGTTTACAGATGTAACAGACCTGCGCTTTAGGTCCTAAACAGGACAGATTTGTCTCTCTGCTCCACCTGGGCACTTCTACTTCAGTCTCGCGTCGTTTTGGCGGACGGCGGACGCGTGGATGCGCGGAGCGCGAGCGAGACGAAACGCGTGCCAGTCAAGACTAACCGATTTATGATTTATTAGAGTTTTATTATTGAATGGCTAATTCTGAAATAACCACTTTAGTACATTAGGCCGGCAACAAAAACAACAACAACAATATTAAATAATAATAATAAAAATTGGAGGGTAGCGGGCCAAAAATTCTCCCGATGGACAGTCCGCCCCTGGCGACTGCTATGAGTGCAGGCAACTAGGGACACCGGCCCTCGCGGCCAAAAAAACGGACCGGCCCACCGGGAATTCTCCCGGTCCTCCCGATTAGCCAATCCGGGCCTGCTGACACATCACACACACAGGACCTGAGCGCTGGTCATGGGAATTAGAGGTCTACTTCATTGTGAGCTAATCTTAGCCGGTCCTAGAAACATGACATTTCCTCTCAGTCTCTTAATGAGAAGAGCAAATGTCTGGTCGAGCACACCTCTGCCAGCGAAGTGTTAATCATGAATTGATCCCATCGGTGTTCTTTTGTAATTTATTACTCTCTGCTTCCTAAAGGTTTGTGTTTTTGCAAACTAAAATAGCATTTAATTAATTAAAACATCATTACACAACAAAACTCCATCTTTAAGACTGTCACATGAAAAAACATTTGATTGTCTCATGGCTATATAATATATCAGAGGTGATATTTAGCTTTTATGTGGCCAAAGAACAAATACCAGGAGAACATAATATGCAGTATGTGATGACCTTTAGTTCTTTTTTGCTACTTTTTTTGCTACTATTTTTACCAGTTAATGAAAAGTTAAATTCAAATTCAGTTTTATTTATTTATTTGAACGAACGAATGAATGAAGTGTGACAATAATGAGTGATAATAAGAATGATTTCTGAAGGATCATGTGACACTGAAGACTGGAGTAATAATGCTGAAAATTCAGCTTTGCGTCACAGGAACAAATTACATTGTAATTTTATAGAAGACGGTTGTTTTATTTCACAGTACCACTGTTTTTACTGTATTTTTGATTGAATCAATGCAGCCTTGGTGAGTATTAGATACCTATATCAATCAATCAATCAATCAATCAATCAATCAATCAATCAATCAATCAATCAATCAATCAATCAATCAATCAATCCCAATGTTTTTAAAGGGGTCATCAGATGCAAGTTTATATGATTCTTTAGGGTTTTAATGAGAAGTCTATAACATACTTTGGTTAAAATTTCTCAATGGTAGTGTAAAAACACTATTTGTACCTTGTCAAAATCAGCCCTTTTTAGAGCGAGCTATTCTGTTGCATGTTCCTTTAAATGCTAATAAGCTCTGTCGCCCAACCTCTCTCTGCTGTGGGATGACGAGCTGTAATGTTTACTTTAGCCGCATTTAGTTAAGTTAGTCCTCTGCGTCTTTAGTGGCTCAGATGTCGGGAGTAAATGATGACTGCTATGTTCATTATTGCATCCAACAACAGAACACCTCAGTCGGAGACATTCTTGTCTTCCCCTGCACCTGAGTCGACACAATGCCGATCGGAGTCGGACTGTTTCAGCTCGGTGAGGGCGGGTCTAAGGTAAGGCGCTCATGTCAATCAACTATTGTGGGAGCGGCCTCTGTCAGTGTGTCGTCACACCAACAAGAAGCTGAGAATGACCTGCTTTTAAAAAGGGGATATTTTTTTCAAAGATTAAAAAATACCACTTGGTGGATTTTTATCATTGTAGAGTGGTTGTGTACACAAACTGCCAACACACACACAAATAAAACTCAAATTCAGCCTGGTCTATACTTTTCATCACCACTCTGCAAGTTGCAAGTTCAGTTCTGTATAGCCCTTTTCACAGTACATAATATTTCAAAGAAGCTTAAAAAAAAAAACAGGAAAAAAAATGTTCCGACTTCTTTTTAGTCTTCAAGGATGTTCAATACCTGTTGTAGACCTGCAACTGTTGTAGTCTCAAGTGATTTAAAATGAAATTCTCTGAGTCACATGTGGATCTGGATGATCAATGTTGAACCTACGACACACATTTCACAGCTTATTGTTCTAGACTTCACTATTGTCATATCTAATGGCATTTTTTGAGCTGATATGCTATATGCGAAGTTCTGTGCTATTAATTGAGTACTTCAGTGAACTCAACATGTTAACTTGTGTGCCAAATTGATAATTATCCCCTCAAATAAATAGTGGAAAGGATTCACAACAATGACAGTGCTTTTACTCCATTAAGGTTTCATTCGTCACTCTGTTGATCATCGCAGGTTTGCTACATTGATTTTTTTTTTCAAAGCAGGTAAAAGCGTTGTTGAGGTCGTCAGAGAACTGATGTTATTGTAAGCCTCACATAAGAGACACAGATAGAAACACAAACTCATACACTTATAGTCATGTAATAGTTATTTTTGCTATATAACATATACATCACAAAACCATTCAGTAATGTAGTCCTCTGTTCGTTCTTGATATGTGGCATTGGAAAAGTAGCTTTAGTTCTCATTAGAGAGGAACACTCTCACTTATGTCACTTTATATGGCTGATAGAACCAGAGGTCTTACTATGATTGCAATTACTCCTGGCAAATGCCATTTTGCTTCCTTCTTAAAATGGCAGAATATATGTTAATGGATTAGGAATTCAATACTACTCGTGTTGTATAATTTAGTCAGAGTCTTATCCCTCTAACCATTGATTCCTGAGGATGTTTTTGTGTGTAAACATGCATTAAGGAACAATGTGCAGTCAGACAGTCATTATCACTAAATAAACCCCGGCAGGATGATCAGGACCCGTCACAAAGGGAAAAGCTTGTGTATCACAGCAGAGAGTTTTGCTTCCACCCTAACTTTATCATGTCCTATTGCTTATATAAAACTGCAGCAGCTGCAGTATGATAAAAGACACTAATATTTAATATTCAGTTATCAATATTTATAATCAGAATAAACAATTCTGCCTCCAAGTAATATCCATCATAACATTCATCTAACTTTAAGCTGTTTACAGTTGCCAAGCAATGCAGCAATTTTATATAGAGGTGCATTAAATGTATAGTTCAGCCAAAAATGAAAATCCTCTCATTAATTATTCACCCACATGCCGTTCCAAACCCACAAGACCTTCATCTTTGGAACAAAAATTAAGATATTTTTGATTAGGAAAAAAAAGAGCTTTCTGACACAGCGACGCAACTGAAAAGTTCAAAGCCCAGAAAGGTAGTAAGGACATTGTTAAAATAGTCCATGTGACATCTGTGGTTCAACCATGATTTAATGAAGCTACAAAAATACATTTTTACAAAAATAATGAGTTTATTCAACAGTTTCTTTTGTTCCATGTCAGTCTTCGACATTCGTTTACGAGAGTACCACAACACATGCTACAGTTACATAAAACAGTTTTCGTAAACATGTCTGAAGATTTCGAGAAAGAAGTTGACTTGCTGATAAAGATGACTTTTTTTTCCGAGACTAAAAGAGATTGAGGTTCTATGTCAGAACACCGGCTCCTGTAGCAGCATGCGTCATGGTTACTGTCATGAATGCACGACGGAAGAGAAGAAATTGTATTTTTTTATATTTTTGTTTTCTTTGCACACAAAAAAGCAAAAAATTGCTTTATAACATTGTGGTTGAACCACTGATGTCACATGGAAAATGTCCTTACTACCTTTCTGGACCTTGAACATGTCAATTGCGTTGCTGTTTGTGCAGGGTCAGAAAGCTCTCGGATTTCATAAAAAAAACACCTTAATTTGTGTTCTGAAGATAAACGAAGGTCTTACGGGTTTGGAATAAAAAATATATCCCAGCATGCAATGATTCTCCATGCGTATTTTCCAACCTGATCTCATGACGAAAACGTACATGTGGGAACTTTTTCACAAGACGTGAAACATGTACCGCCATGTATATTTTGTGACATATTCTATCTGAAATTTCCACTTTCAGTGGCACTAAAAGAGTGTTCTTTTTTTTTTTTTTTTTCACCGGAACAGATAAGTGTAAATATGCTACATTTTATGTGATGTTTGTTTTGCACTGCAGTTCTGACTTGAAATGTATGTTGAGTGGTGCTAAAACTCTAATGCTCCGTGACGTTTTAAAAAATAACGTACCATCTGCACTACATCTAAACCTACCCGACAGTGTCAACAAAGGTGAATGTGACGTAAAAACGCAATCGCAAGCATGCCGTTTTGGATTTTTGATCTCTCATTTTTCTGCTCTTTCATCTTGAGTCATGTTTAATGGGATTCGTACCCAAGGATTACGCATCCTAAATCCAATTCTGTGCTGGCTGAGCTACCGAGCAAGCTTATTACGTCCGGAAAGCCAACATATGGAGCTGTAATCATAACTGTGGACGAAAGCGATTACAAGTGCTCACTGTTTTACCGCCTCTAGTGTTCATTTATGAAACTGCAGTGATACGTACTTATTGGTACGTATATCATGTCTTGCGGAAAAGTTACTACAGGTACATTTTCGTCATGAGATGAAGTAGGAATTTTCATATGTCATCTGCATTTTTCTATTATTATGCAAATTATGCAATGGTACAAACATAATTGATAAATGCTATATGCATTTAATACTGTCAAACTTTACTAGGACTATACGGTGTCACTCCACCACAGAGACCCGGAGACCTCAATTACCTCTTTAAACATGCCAAGAACATGCTTGATATCTGGATATTTTCCTGTTTTAATGCTTTTTTCCATTATTTAATCATCATTTGTGTATAACTGCTACCATGATCAATTCACGGATTAAAACAAAATACACAAACGCCGCTTTTTACCACCTGTCTTCGCTGAATATTACCACATTAATTGCAGCAGGCAAATAGCGCTGACTTCAACGAACATGACACTATATATATTAGCAGAGATAGCGGTTAGTAAATAAGATGCATGTCTTTGTACTGAAATACTGCACGCAAATGTATGTTCTGTCTGTGTGAAACAGCAAGAGATATATAGAGAGAGAAAGAAACAAAGACACAGCGAGAGACTGCAGCAAATGGCTCGAGCTGAGAGATAGAAAGATACGCAAGATGAGGGTGAGAGAGGAGGATTTGAGGCAGACCGCGGCTGCACAGAGGGGGCTCAGGGATGGGCCCTTTAAAAGAGCCTTTGATGAATGAAGCTGAGTGATTTCTGGGGACCAAGGTTGGCCTCTCCAGGGTAAAAGAGGTGCTGGGTCACCATCACCTTGTAATCTGTTTCATATCTCCTCTTAGTTGTACTGCAAGTACACTACACAGGCTTTTCTCTTTCTCAAGGTCTCGGAGCCGTTTCGTAAGCCCTGATATTCTCTCTCGTGCTCTCTCTCTCTCTTCGTCCCCATCTTTCCTTTGTCTTCTACCTTCCGCTGAGAGAAGCAGCAAAGCCACGCTGTAAAAAGAGAGCATCTGTCCTGTGTCATCTAAAATGAGCAAGGGATCAAAATCACAAAGACGCCTTGCATAAAAAGACAATTTTTACGGCATTTGTGATGAGTTGCTTAAAAAGAAAGCATTATCTTGTCAAATAGAGCATCGCAAGATATCATTCAAATGTCTTAGGGGATACGCTGGTATAAGAGCAGATAAATACATCAGCGCGTGAAGGCATATTATGAACAGCAGTCAAAAATAGCACCTTTTAAAGAAGACGAAGAACGAATAGAGATGCTTCTTCTTGACATTCCATCAGACCTGAGTTTCTTGTCCCTATTGATCTGTTTGGTCAGCTGATGAACAGTGACTCTAGCGCTCCTGACCTTTGACCTCTCGGCCCCATGTCGATTTATCCTCTACACTGCTTATTATTGTTAAGCTTCCTTCTATGAGCTGAAAGACATCATAGAGACCCACAACATGCATGTGCATGAAGAGATCTTCCAGCACAATCACCTTTCATGTTAAGATTTCTGTTTTACTGCTGGAGGTCACAACCTCTTTGATACGACCGCCTCTGCATAACTGACCTGCTTGATCACATAACCTCCTCTTTCATCAATTTTCTTTGTTGCTTTGTAAAGTGCATGATATTTTAATCCTAAAATCAATGTTTTTCAAATCATTTCCTCTCTCGAGTCAGTCAGGCTTCACACTTGGGGCATCTTAACTTTAGTAAATAGGGTGAAATGCTTTATTTCATTCGTTTAAGCGAATAAGCACAGGCCGTCGATGGTACTACTGACATTTTGCTCTATGAATATTTAGCTGCCAAATATTTGCGGTGAATAAGTCTCGCGATTTGTTGTGCGTTATTGTGAACGAGTCCGTGCATTTCTGAGAGGAGAGAGAGAGAGACAGCGTTTGCAGTCAAAGGTCTGGAGCTCAACTTCACTTCATTAATGCAAAACACCGCAATATGAGAGCAGATTTACATACTGTCGACCGAAAACCAAAACAACAATGATGAACTGCTATTTCCTCTTAGAATGGGCTGCTTTGATGCCTCTCTGAAGGAAGAAAGTGAGTCTTTTTCTGCCTGGAGGTGGGGTGATGAATACTCAATGAGCCAACAGGTGCCGTGTAACGGTTTGAACTACTGTAAAAGGAAAACTCGTGCTTTAAAGTGACGGCGCGTTTGATTTCTCCCTGCAACATGCCGCTCTGTTGACTCTCTGCTATTGTGGTTTATTTCCTGGGACTGAGCAATCAGAGATTGATTGTTTTCTTGATTTCAACACCCCTAATGAGCAAATGAAATGAGCTACTGTCTTCTCGGATATTAGGCCCATTCTTTTAAATACAGACACTCTTAAATGATCAGCTATATTACATGTCTTTTTTTTTTTCTAATTGCAATTTGCTTAGGAAGGAACGCAATAAATATCTGTTAGGCTGCTGTCATTGTTTGCAATCAGTTTTGCAATTTGGTTTTTAATGACATTTGCGTTCAGTGCGTTCAAGATTTTCTTACTGTTTGATGTGTTTAGTTTAAAGAATCATTAGTGTTGTCATATTTTTTACTCCAGTGATTTTTTTCTCAGGGTGGGATTATTCTTGGAAGTCAGTTTCTGTATAGACACAAAGCTTGAAGCCTTGGCAACAATAGCATTTCTGCCACTGCACAGGAAGCAAAGTACAGTTGATTTAACATAACATACTCCTATGTCAGACATTGTCACAATGATAATTTGATTCAAAGAATCCCTATTCACAAAACATTGCTTTTGGCTAACGGTGCAATTAATTAATGGCTTGAATACCAAATTTTAAAGCAAATGTGACAGTTTGAGGGGGGCGAAAAAAATCTGCCTTCATTGTATGGTTGGAGATATACACTACAGTTCAAAAGGAGTCAACAATATTTTTTAATGTAGATGCTGCACCAAAGTTGCATTTATTTGATCAAAACCACAGTAAAACAAAATACTGTGAACTATTATTAAAATGAAAAATAACTGTTTTCTGTTAGAATCTATTTTAAAATGTAATTTATTTCTGTGGTGCAAAGCTGAATTTTCAGCATCCTAACTGCAGCCTTCAGCAACACATGATCTTTCAGAAATCCTTCTTATATGCTGAATTGTTGCTGAAAAGCCATTTTTTATATTATAATCATTAAAAAAACATTTGAGATGCTTTGTAGATGCTTTAGTTGTTGGTTGTCGATCACTGCTGCTCTCTTTGGAAGTTACAATGAGGTGGTGCTTCACTGCTGAGTAGTTCAGCACCTTGGACAGCAACCCATAACACACTACATAAAGAGTTCAGCACCCGGAACAGCGTGTTTGCAATGCTGGACTCAGAACTGTGACACGACTGCAGTTCCACATCCCTCACAGAGCCGAGTCAGAAGAGACTTCCTCTACCGGATCAGCGCTCTTGCTCTCAGATCTGAACAGAATGACAGAAAACTCAGCTGCAGGGCTGCAGGCTTACATCTCCAGAAGACCTACACAAATATACCTAAAGTAATATCCATACATTCAACAAATAACCCAACATATTAATACCAAATGCACATACATTGTGAAAAATTGCCACCTATTTCAATTTAAAAAGTTCAGTTCAGTTGCTGCGTAAATTAAGTTTAACTTGTACAAGTCGTTTTAACCTAAATTACATTAAACCAACTTTGAAATCGAGTTAAAGTTTATATTACTTCATATAAATTATATTTTATTATTATTTTTTATTTATATTACATGTATATATGATACTGTATTATAACTCTCCTCAGATCAATCATTTCATATATATTGCACAACGTTTTTTCATGCAATGATGGTAAATACTCTTTATGGTGCAGTCACTGGCAGATGTGTTGTTGGTTTATGTCAGTAGAGGCTGTGATGTTGTATTTATCCTGTTTGTATAAGAAAAGCTCATACCACTAACACTGACATCATGCTCCGCTGGCATTTTCTAAAAGAGTCCGGATCAAACTGCTCCCTCTCCTAAGTCCACATTAAAGCAGCTCTATATATTACAGTAGTAACAGTCCTATAATCTCTCTGAGACTCCACTCCTTCTTTCTGCTTGGTCAAGCACTGGGAGGCCATGGCGAGGGGCTGGAAAGGTCTGGATCAGTCAGCCTCTCTGGCAATGCGATATTCATGGTTGTCGTTAAACCACAGAGAGGATTGTGGGTGTAAAGTTTAGTCAGCAGGATTTAACTCTTGCGTAAGACACAACAGACGTGCATTCCTGTTAAAAAGACATGAGACTAAAACTAGCTTTTAAAGTTAACATTTGAAGGATTTACGGTTCACTAACTTTTTTTTTTTTTTGTGCATATAATAACTTCAGTTGCCTAGCTCCCGTGTTTTGTTCTGATCTATTTAGAATTTTAGCAATTTTAATATTGCTTAAAGGGATAGTTCACCCACGAATAACAATTCTTTCATAATTTTCTTACACTCAAGTTGTTCCAAACAAATGTTTTTCTTCTACCTGAACAGCCTGATGCAACAAGATCTTGGAGCCAAGTGTGTCATTCCCAAAACATATACCTTTTATAAAGAGTAAGACTATAACATAATCCATATTTACAGTATCTGCACATATTTTCATGCAGAAACTATCCCACATGATCAACTAAATGAAAAATAAATTAAAAAAAATCTACAAAAGCTTGTTTCCATCATGAATAAAACAGAAACTAATTCTATTTGTGACTTCTGTCTCACAATTCAGGTTTTTGTGGCAATTCTGAGAAGAAAGAAAAGAAAAAAAAAACTGTTATTAACCTTTTATTTGGGCCCAAATAAGCTCAAATAATACACTAATAAACAAGTTTAACAAAGTAATTAATGTAAGTGCTTTTATAAAATGACAAGATTTCCATTTTCCAAATCCTCTAAGAATTTGTTCCTTTCACTTTCATTGCAAAGTGCCTCAAGTAACCTTGATTGTGTTTTGAAGAAAATGATAGACCACCAGAAGTGTGGTGTTTCTAAATTCAGAAATAAAAGTTTTCAATTTACTGATGTATTTTGATTCCCGCATGAAAGAGTTCTGTGTGAATGAGACTCATTGTGCATATCAGTCTCTATATAAACCACTCTGCTCTACAAATACCTCTGAATACTAATGAGATCACACCGGATTTGATCAAAGGTGGTAGTTGGCCTGAAAAATTGAGAAGCACTGAATTAGACCGTCAACAATACGAGCACTTTACAAACTGACACTTTAGTGAAAAGCGGGAGCTGTTTTCATCAGCTCGGGATAAAAGATTAGTATGTTTACTGGTCCAAAATTACCTTTACATGCTCTTCAGACACACACAAACAAAAGCCCTGCCATGTAATATTAATGTCCGACAAGTCTGGTTTCGCACCGGAGGTTTTGTCGACGTGATATCCTTTAATCTTCTCCACAATAGCACTTTAAAAATGCTGCTAATTTGCAAATGGGATTAAAAATGTGTAGATAAATAATGTATTACAAACACCCGTGTGCCTCTGAACTGCCGGTGAATACTAAACCCACTGGTGTGTTTTTATTTATTTAGACACTTTGGTCTCGCACACCTTCAAAGAGCCACAGAGCTTGTTTGTCTTTCATTAGTGTGGAAGCACAGCCTGTGCTCCGAACCCTCGGCAGAAACTCAATATTCTGTCTTCCCACCTTAGAACGACACAATGGCCAGAGGTTTCGCTTGCAAACAAGTTCATGCATACAGCGTTTGTCTTGGCTCAGACCTGGAGACTTTGTAGTCCCTGACATCCCACTCTCGTCCGAGTCCCAAATGAGCACTTGGTCTGCAGTCGGGTTAATAAGGTTATAATCTCACCATTAAAGCACATCATTTTCGTCTCTCATGGCACTCTTTGCAGGGTAATCCTGTTAAAGTTGAACTCATTTATGTCAGACCATAAACATCAGATGGATGTGTTCTCCTTCACTTTGACGCAGTCCGCTCTCTTTGGGTGAAACTAAAGAAATAGAGACAGGAATAGAGAGACTCTCAGGGGTGGACAAAAGCTGCACTTCAAAGTTTCAAAGCTAGAAGAGAAACAGAGTAACCTCTGAGAGTTCAGTGAAGAGGACACAAAAGAATAATTCAGATATTACTGAAAGTGCACTATATATATGGGTGATTAATATTATTCCTAAATACTGGACAAATTATTATTACTATTAGCAATTAAAAAACAACAACAACAAATTGCTATGGTATATTTGGAGGTATGTTTTTGATATTTAATATTGTATCACTTCTCATGTTTTTTTTTACAATGTAACCTTGTGCATGAGTGCAGGTCAACGTTTAAAAGCACATCTTGAAAACCTGTTTTCGTTGTATTCTATGTGTTATAACATTTACAACACGACATGCACACAATAGTTTACACTGTATAATCCATATGGTGCTTATTTTGAAAAAAAAAAAAACCTGTTTTTTGCATATATTGTCACTTCTCATGTTTTTTACAACTTATACACTTACGCTTGAGCTCCATCTGTCACGGGTAAGAAGGATGTGGTCTAGGTCCAGATGCAGGTGAGGAGATATTTAATAATAAAACAATAAACAAACAAACAAAAGGCCAACACGGCACAACACGACATGATAAACAAGAGCAAGACTGGAGCAAGAGTTCAAGGATCACAAATACAAACCAACAGGAAACAGAGACAAGAAACAATGCAGACTCATAAGAGTGGTGGGAGAATGAAGATTATAAAGCCTGTGGTAATAGTGAACAGCTGTGGGAGAAACATGTGACATAATCAAGACAGGTGTACACAATCAGGGGAGTGAAAGTGCGGGAGGAAGTGAAACAGCGACATCGTGTGGAGAAGGGAAAAGCTGCAGCCCAGAGTCATGACATTACCCCCCCTCTAGGGAACGGCTTCCAGACGTTTCCAAAAAAAAAAATTTGGAGGGAGGAGGAACGGTGGAAGGTGCATCAGGGGGAGGGATGGCGGGCCAGGCCCGTGCAGCGCCGCCGCGTCCAGAACAGAGAGAGCGGTCACGGCCGCGTCAGGAACAGAGATAGCGGTCGCCGCCGCGTCCGGAACAGAGAGAGCGGTCACGGCCGCGTCAGGAACAGAGATAGCGGTCGCCGCCGCCTCGGGCACAGAGTGGGCGGTCACTGCCACGTCAGGAACGGAGATAGCGGTCGCCGCCGCGTCCGAAACAGAGAGAGCGGTCACGGCCGCGTCAGGAACAGAGAGAGCGGCCACGGCCGCGTCAGGAACGGAGATAGTGGTCGCCGCCGCGTCCGGAACAGAGAGAGCGGCCACGGCCGCGTCAGGAACAGAGATAGCGGTCGCCGCCGCCTCGGGCACAGAGTGGGCGGTCACTGCCACGTCAGGAACGGAGATAGCGGTCGCCGCCGCGTCCGAAACAGAGAGAGCGGTCACGGCTGCGTCAGGAACAGAGAGAGTGGTCACGGCCGCGTCAGGAACGGAGATAGCGGTCGCTGCCGCGTCTGGAACGGAGATAGCGGTCGCTGCCGCGTCAGGAACGGAGATAGCGGTCGCTGCCGCGTCAGGAACGGAGATAGCGGTCGCTGCCGCGTCAGGAACGGAGATAGCGGTCGCCGCCGCGTCCGAAACAGAGAGAGCGGTCACGGCCGCGTCAGGAACAGAGAGAGCGGTCACGGCCAGCGTCAGGAACGGAGATAGCGGTCGCTGCCGCGTCTGGAACGGAGATAGCGATCGCTGCCGCGTCAGGAACGGAGATAGCGGTCGCCGCCGCGTCCGGAACAGAGAGCGCGGTCACCGCCGCGTCAGGAACAGAGGGCGCGGTCACCGCCGCGTCCGGAACAGAAAGCGCGGTCACCGCCGCGTCAGGTACAGAGGGCGCGGTCACCGCCGCGTCAGGAACAGAGGGCGCGGTCACCGCCGAGTCAGGAACAGAGGGCGCGGTCACCGCCGCGTCCGGAACAGAGAGAGCGGTCACGGCCGTGTCAGGAACAGAGAGAGCGGTCACGGCCGCGTCAGGAACGGAGATAGCGGACGCCGCCACGTCCGAAACAGAGAGAGCGGTCACGGCCGCGTCAGGAACAGAGAGAGCGGTCACGGCCGCGTCAGGAACGGAGATAGCGGTCGCTGCCGCGTCTGGAACGGAGATAGCGGTCGCTGCCGCGTCAGGAACGGAGATAGCGGTCGCTGCCGCGTCAGGAACGGAGATAGCGGTCGCCGCCGCGTCCGGAACAGAGAGAGCGGCCACGGCCGCGTCAGGAACAGAGATAGCGGTCGCCGCCGCCTCGGGCACAGAGTGGGCGGTCACTGCCACGTCAGGAACGGAGATAGCGGTCGCCGCCGCGTCCGAAACAGAGAGAGCGGTCACGGCTGCGTCAGGAACAGAGAGAGTGGTCACGGCCGCGTCAGGAACGGAGATAGCGGTCGCTGCCGCGTCTGGAACGGAGATAGCGGTCGCTGCCGCGTCAGGAACGGAGATAGCGGTCGCTGCCGCGTCAGGAACGGAGATAGCGGTCGCTGCCGCGTCAGGAACGGAGATAGCGGTCGCCGCCGCGTCCGAAACAGAGAGAGCGGTCACGGCCAGCGTCAGGAACGGAGATAGCGGTCGCTGCCGCGTCTGGAACGGAGATAGCGATCGCTGCCGCGTCAGGAACGGAGATAGCGGTCGCCGCCGCGTCCGGAACAGAGAGCGCGGTCACCGCCGCGTCAGGAACAGAGGGCGCGGTCACCGCCGCGTCCGGAACAGAAAGCGCGGTCACCGCCGCGTCAGGTACAGAGGGCGCGGTCACCGCTGCGTCAGGAACAGAGGGCGCGGTCACCGCCGAGTCAGGAACAGAGGGCGCGGTCACCGCCGCGTCCGGAACAGAGAGAGCGGTCACGGCCGCGTCAGGAACAGAGAGAGCGGTCACGGCCGCGTCAGGAACGGAGATAGCGGTCGCCGCCGCGTCCGAAACAGAGAGAGCGGTCACGGCCGCGTCAGGAACAGAGAGAGCGGTCACGGCCGTGTCAGGAACGGAGATAGCGGTCGCTGCCGCGTCTGGAACGGAGATAGCGGTCGCTGCCGCGTCAGGAACGGAGATAGCGGTCGCCGCCGCGTCCGGAACAGAGAGCGCGGTCACCGCCGTGTCAGGAACAGAGGGCGCGGTCACCGCCGCGTCAGGAACAGAGGGCGCGGTCACCGCCGTGTCCGGAACAGAAAGCGCGGTCACCGCCGCGTCAGGTACAGAGGGCGCGGTCACCGCCGCGTCATGAACAGAGGGCGCGGTCACCGCCGAGTCAGGAACAGAGGGCGCGGTCATCGCCGCGTCCGGAACAGAAAGCGCGGTCACCGCCGCGTCAGTTACAGAGGGCGCGGTCACCACCGCGTCAGGAACAGAGGGCGTGGTCACCTGCGCGTCAGGAACGGAGACAACGGACACGGCCGTCTCCCCGCGGAAGAGCCTCTCCGCCCCCACCGCAAAGCAGGGACGCATCCGTGCAGTCTCGGCCCTACGAGCGTCCATCTCAGCCAGGCAGGCGTAGATGAACTCGAAGCAAGTAGCCGCCGCCGCCTCAAAGGACATTCCCGCCGTGTCGGGAACAGAGCGGGTGGTCGCCGCCCCCAAACGCGCGTCCGCCGCCGCCAAACGGGGAAGCTTCGCCTCCCCGAAAAAAATCCTCCCCGCTGGACCCATCTTTGTAGTCTGCATTCTGTCACGGGTAAGAAGGATGTGGTCTAGGTCCAGATGCAGGTGAGGAGATATTTAATAATAAAACAATAAACACACAAACAAAAGGCCAACACGGCACAACACGACATGATAAACAAGAGCAAGACTGGAGCAAGAGTTCAAGGATCACAAATACAAACCAACAGGAAACAGAGACAAGAAACAATGCAGACTCATAAGAGTGGTGGGAGAATGAAGATTATAAAGCCTGTGGTAATAGTGAACAGCTGTGGGAGAAACATGTGACATAATCAAGACAGGTGTACACAATCAGGGGAGTGAAAGTGCGGGAGGAAGTGAAACAGCGACTTCGTGTGGAGAAGGGAAAAGCTGCAGCCCAGAGTCATGACACCATCGAGTTCAAAGTAGTTCAACTTTAAAAAAACACATGTTGAGCACCTGTTTTCATGTCAGTTTATGAATCAAACAAATATGCGTTGCATTCTATGTGTTATGCACTCAATGTGTTATGCACACAATACTTCATATAATCCATATGGTGCTTATTTTGAGATTTTTTTTTTACCTTTTGGTTGCAGACAATTATGCATGTTTTAAATGCTTAATTAATTATGTATTTCAGGACAGATTTGTGAAATTAAACAATTATTTTGATATTATATACACTTGTCGGTATTATGTATTTCAGTGTCCGTTTATGGTAGCCTTTGACTTCCATGATATAAAGTGGGGGAAAACAAACAAACAAATAGGGCTGGGCGGTATGACGGTATATATCGTTACCGCGGAATGAAATGTGTACCGTAAAATAATTTTTTATTCCGTGTATACCGCGAAATGTAAATAAGTGGGCGTGGCCAACTCACATGCAGCACGTGTGAGGCTGAAACTGGTCAAACCGTTGAATGCAAGACTGAAGGATACGCTGGGAGGTTGTAAAAACATGGAAAAGGAGAAACGAACAGACGAGGAGGGCTCAAAAGAAAATCAAAAGAAAATGTTTACTATATTTATAAGGTTAAAAATAACATACAACATAATCAAATAAGATCATATCCTTTTCTTTTCTTAAATATTCAAGCTTATTTATTATATAAAGCCCTTTTGTACATTTTCTGGAATAACTACTAAAAAACTATATCGTGAAATATATTGTTACTGTGAAATAAAATTTGTCATACCGCCCACCCTACAAACAAACAAACAAAAAAAACATATATATATATATATATATATATATATATATATATAATTATTATTTATTTATTTTATTTTATCAGCTGTTTTTTTTTTTTTGTAATTGTTTGTAATTGTTTGTACAATTCGCTAGAAGTTTCTGAGTGACAGTTATTTCTACACCAAGTTTTTTTGGTGTATTTTTTTTTTCTCAGAACAGCCTGGAAGACACCAATTACACCAATTTCTCCCGTTACAAATGTAACTAAATCGTTTGTGAAATTTGCTAGAAATTTCTGAGTGACAATTATTTCTACACCAAGTTTTTTTGGTGTATTCTTTTTCTCACTACAGCCTGGAAGACACCAATTATGCCCATTTCTCCCATTACAAGTGCAATTTTAATTTACTAGAATGCACCAAAATGGCTAGTATCAGTAACCAAAAATCACCAGCTTGTTTTACTTATGTACAAAGTTAAAAATGAAATGAAACTGGAACAAATTCCAGATGGACTAGTACAAATAAAGTCATTTGCACATTTTGTGTTCCTGAATATAATTATCGAATCTCATCAAGTATGATAAATGTATGTGTGCTGGAACCACACCTACATATGAATACCTATGAATACTAATGAGATCATGCGGCAATCCCACTTAATGCTAAAAGAGCCGGAAATCTGCTGTTTGCATTCTTGCCACTTTTAGATAACATATTAAAGTGTCTACCAATATATCCCAAGAGACCCCAAATGATGGATTATTTACAATCACATCATTGATTGTTGTTTAAGCATAAATAAATGCATTTGTGTGGGTCTGTATACCTTTTGGCGATGAGAGCGGCTCTAAATTTTGGAACACGGATTCTAACTAAACAATTTATTTCCCAGCTCCCAAAACACTAATTTGAGAGGAGAGGACTCCATAACAGCACATGTAACTTACAATGCTTAATAAAAGTAGCAGAAGGGGGGAAAATTTCTAACAATCTTCAATTGTTCTAATTGGCATCATTAATTTTCTCTATGGGCCTCAAGATAATTACATGACATTAGTGTCATGTATAATGCATGAGCAATTTTCACCCCCCACATTCTACGGCCCCGTGTCGGTGTGTGTGTGTGTGTGTGTGTTATTTTAATATTCATCTTGAAAACAGCATGTTTTAAATTTGCAGTGAGTATGCATGCATTTGGTCTGATATGGAGTGCTGTTGGTTATATAACATATTCAGGGTCATCAAATTGTTTTTGGCATACTGGTGACATCTACGACCCAATAGTAAATGCAGAATTTTACAATATATTGACGTTGCTTTTCAGGCTTGAGCGGTATACATAAATGCATTGCTTTGCTAAACGATATACAGTATTGGTTTAACAATAATAAACTAGCCTGCATGACACTATGTGAAATGGGGACAGAATGAGGTCATAAAAATGACCATATTGCAAAAATTAACTCTGACAATGGACAGTTGAACTTCTGTTCTTACCATAAGATTATAATTACAGTTTTAATTTGAAAATCATTGCATTATATTATTTCACAAATAAAAGCAAGAGTTGTTATTAATTCTCATAAGGGTTATTTAAATAGTATCTCAAAACATAACACACATTGCACGTCAAACATTAAATTAACAACTTTACTTTAACTCACCATGTACACAAATAAACAGCATCTTCCTCCTCTGAACTTTGACCCTGGAAGTACTTTTCCAAAAGCTTTTTGTATATTTTCAAAATATTTTTTTTTTTTACTTTGAGAACACCACCAATAAGATAGGAATATACTTTTTTTTTTATTACAAAATAACTATTTATTTATTTATTTATTTTTGCACACTTACAGTATTACACCTTGGCTAATGCACAATTGGGGAAAACAAAATGAGTAAAAATAAATAATTGTAAATGTCATACAAATGGTATAACCAGACAAAGGAACAAGGGATTTTCAGGCACCTGGTAAATTAATTAAATATTTTTAATGCAAAAAACTATTTTATTTATTTTGTTAAATGTTATAATATTATGTCTTTGTTGGTGATGTTACTTGGATAGTTAAATACTTTTCATGACTAAAAAGTTATTATATTGCTATGATTGAGTATCCTAAAAATAATAAATAAAATAAAAATAAAAATAAAATAAAATAAAATAAAATAAAATAAAATAAAATAAAATAAAATAAAATAAAATAAAATAAAATAAAATAAAATAAAATAATAAAATAAAATACAATTAAATTAAATTAACAGCACAGGCAGCACACAAAACTACAACATGTGCAATGATCAGCTGGGAAAATCATGCCACAAAAGTATAACTCTGTTCTTAGCTTGAAATTCTTTGATTGAAACTCAGTATGGTTATGAGTATAGTCCATTAATATTTTATAATTTACTAAATTAGCTACATGATTGCTGACCAACAGCAATACAGAAATCCAATGTCAGAAAGAAAGAACAGATTAGGAAGAAGAAACAATCATTAAGAAAAAGATGAAATATCCACACCATTACACAACAGCCATCTATGTATATAAAATGAACAATTTGTACATGGAATGCAATTGTATTCATTTTCAGTTATGCATAAATGTAATAAGAAAACATGTCTTAAATGATTAGTTCACTTCCAGAACAAAAATGTACAGATAATTTACTCACCCCTTTGTCATCCAAGATGTTCATGTCTTACTTTCTTCAGTCGTAAATTTTTTTTTTTTTTTTTTTTTTCTTTTGAGGAAAACATTTCAGGAATTATCTCCGTATAGTGGACTTCAATGGTGCCCCCGAGTTTGAACTTCCAAAATGCAGCTTCAAATGGCTCTAAACGATCCCAGCTGAGAAATAAGGGTCCTATCTAGCAAAATGATAAGTCATTTTCTAAACAAATTGCCAATTTATATACTTTTTAACCTCAAATGCTCGTCTTGTCTTGTCTCTGCGATGCGTAGTCTGTGTGATCCAGGTCAATACAGTTGGGGTATGTCGAAAAACTCCCATCTCGTTTTCTTCTTCAACTTAAAAATCGTCCAACATCACTGTTTCACTTTTTTTTTTTCTCTTGTAAAGGGCTATGATCTTTTTTTACAGGTTTACTTTGTAAACACTGGGTCGGTACTTCTGCAGCGATGTAGGATGATTTTGAAGTTGGGGAAGAAAACAAGATGGGTTTTTCAACATACCCTAACTGTCTTGAACCGGAAAACAACTGTTCACGCAGACATAGACAAGCGTTTAAGGTTAAAAAGTATATAAATTGTCAGTTTGTTTCAAAAATGACAGATCGTTTTGCTAGATAAGACCCTTCTTCCTCGGCTAGGATAGTTTAGAGTCCTTTGAAGCTGCATTTAAACTACACTTTGGAAGTTCAAACTTCGGAGCACCATTGAAGTTCATTATATGGAGAGAAATTCTGAAATGTTTTCTTCAAGGAAACATATTTTCTTTTCGACTGAAGAACAAAGACATGAACATCTTGGATGACAAGGGGATGAGTAAATTATCTGCAAATTTTTGCTCTGAAAGTGAACTACTCCTTTAAGTAAGTGTTTTAGGTCAATATGTAAAAATGTGTAGTTATTATGAAATTGTGCATACCAGTTGCTAATAATCAAACTAATGCTCATCAGAAAGCTATAGCTGCTTTCATGTTGCAATGCTAAGGTGTTTACAAAAGTAGGTAGCAATACTGTGATGTGGTTAATTTATTAAACCTGTCACATAAATGAGAGATTTCACTCATTCAGCATAAAGTATTATAGTATTTGGGAGCGTGTGTGTGTTTGTGTGAAAGCGGCGGTGTCTTGGAGGTGCTTGTTCTTTGCGTCGTGCACTGTGGTTGTGAACGTGTTCTTCCCTGTTCCATATGTAGCAGCTGACCTCTATTAGCTCCTTGCCCACTTAGGTGCTGTAAACCTGATTGAGTTTGTCGACTGAGGCCAGAGTATTAATTTGAGGAAAACACACACCGACACACGCTCATTTCCACCACACAGACACAAGCGCACACGCGCGCCACGACACCCACAGAGTATGAATTGCGTTTCATAATTCATAAACTTCAAAGACAAGGCGGACGTCAAGCAAAACAGTCGCCAAAGCTTTTTGGTTCTTGTTTGCTGATGCCAGCTCGGAGCTTTTGATTAGTGTGGGTGGGTTAAAGATAGGTTCCTGAAAGGATAATTGAACACGCTAAATACGGCAATCAGTCTCTGCCTTAATCAACGGCTCTTAATCGTTAATGACATTACAGGATGGCTAATATGCTGCGTTAATATTACGCATTCGCATTTGACATTAAATCCCTTTCTTTGAGGAAAAAAGGCCACTCGTTTGGTGCCACAAAAGGACGCTAATCATCGGGAAGCGAGATAAAGTAAGACACGTTGTGCCTGGTTAGCTCAGCGCTAGCGCGTGCAATGATATCCAACATCAAGATGAGGGCAAAACACCCTTGTAATCAGATGGAAAGACTTCACCCCATTACCATCTAAAAAGCAAATTAAGGCTCTAATGAACATAAGCAGAGAGAGCAGACAGCAGCTAATTAGTTATAGACCAAAAATAGAGAAAGATCAAAGAGACATTCATGCGTCCATCTCATCTCACTGCTCGAGAAAACTCAATGAACTACATTTAAAAAGCACACAAAGTCAGCAGGGAGTTTGCTTGCTTATTTTCAACTTTCGAAAGGGTAAATAGAGTCTAATTTAGTTGCTGGACACTCGTTTGAATAGGTATTTAAATATCACATCACATATGACTATAGAATACTTCTGATGTATAGGTTTTGGGAAAAACACCTAGATTTTACTTATTTTTAGATTTTAAGTAATATATGGTGCCTTGAGAACAACAAAAAAGTTTGGAGAGGAGAAAATGTTTTTGTTGTCTTTTGTTGTTGATGTCAAAGATTGTGCATCTAATCAAACATGAGTGTTTTGGAGCAAAATTATCACTACAACTAGTCAAACTAGTTGGTAGATGTCAGTATGAACAGGTTGTGTAATATATCCTAAAAAACATGAACAAATCACTCAGGGTTAAAGAAAAGACAAGTCATTTTTATGCTTTACATCAATCTGTCATATCTGTAATCTCCCAATGATGTCATTCGTTATCAATGAAAGCATAATACGACTGATATAATATTCTGTGTGTGCTTTCAAAGGCTGGTACTGGACAAAACTTATGTATTTAAGGTATATGTCTATAAAGAAATAAAATTAATCTGAGTGTTGAAAAGTGTGAATCCAGTCCAGTCTGCCTCTAAAATAATTATGGGTTATATTTTCCTTAAAAAATAACTATAATATGGAATATACCATTGCAATTATTCAAAACTATTGATGGAATAGTTCTTCCAAAAATAGAAAATTGCTGAAAATTTACCCTCAGGTCAAGATGACCTGAGATAAGTTTGTTTCTTAATGGGAATAGATTTGAAAGAAAGAAAATAAAGCATCACTTGCTCACCAATAGATGCCCTGCAATGAATGGGTGCCGTCAGAGTGAGAGTCCAAACAGCTGATAAAAACATCACAATAATCCACAAATAATCCATATGATTTACCTCCATCAATTAATGTCTTGTGAAGGGGAAATATTGCCAAATTATGAATTCATAATCCATAATAATGCTTCCTCCAGCAAAAAAGTTGATACCCTGTTGTCCTCTTACATCAAAATCCACCAACATATTTGTTTAGGAAACACTGTAAACAGTGGCTTGTAAATAGTGCTTAACCGGTGCACATTTCTCATCTTTTTTTTTTTCACGGGAGAAAGCAATATTGTGGATAGAGGACTTGTTTTTAAGCCGGAAGCAATAGTTTGAAGCTAATAACATCTTAATGATGGATTTGTTTTATTAAAAACATGCAGCTTGTGGATGTACTTACATGTGGACTATTGTGAAGTTTCTATCATCTGTTTGGACTCTCAATCTGATGGGACCCATTCACTGCAGAGGATCCTTTTGTGAGAGAGTGATATAATGATAAATTTTCATTTTCCTTTCATTTTTAATACAGAGATTTGAAAACTGTGGCTCTTCTGTAAAGACCTTCTCTAAAGAATTTCTCTTTTTTAATTTCTCTTTCCCCTTCCACTATCAAAACAGATTATTAATTTACTCAAGACTCGTCACAGGTCTATGGAAGAGCGCTTGAGGCGTATCACTCTGATTGTTTTTCAGCAGAAAAAAAATGCATTTGAAAGAGAAACTGTAAGCAGGAAGGATTTGAAAGTGTGAATTTTTATAATTAAGCCTCCTTCTATTTCTCTGAATGGGGGAGTTTAAATCACCTTTTATTGCAGTCTATTCCTACAGGCAGTTTGAATAGACACACATTAATTTGTCTAAGCAAACGCTCTCATTTTTAGGCCAGACTCTATTGGTTCAGAAGAGAAAAGGTCCTTAATTCAGCCAGTGCATTAAAATTATATCCATCCTGTTGCTGAGATAAAGCTGGCTCTTCCCCATTGCAGACACAAACAGATTGGCTCAAGTGCTGAGTTTGTATTGTCGCAAATGTGGAGTCATTATGAAGAGAGGGAGAGACTAAACTTAAAACAAATATTATCAGAGACGAGAAAATGAGGCTCCTGCCAAAGTGCCGTTGCCTTAGGGAGAGCGGCTTGCCTTTATTCAGTGGGAACAGAGTGCTACCATGTCGCTTCACACTCCGTGGCACATATTGCTGGAGCCTGGAAGCTCATCCAAAAAAAAAAATATCTGCACAGTAATCAAGAAGAGCACTTAAGCCTCTAAAGATTTCTCAATTTATTTTTTTATTTCATTTAATTTTTTTTATTTCATTCTCCCATAGGGAAGACGTTGATTTGATGCATATGCAGTTTTCCTAAAATTGCCTTGTAAACATCTCACAGTTGGTAGTTGGTACAGTTGGACATTTTGCTGGAGAGGCAGTTGGCAGAGTCAAATGAAAGTACTAAAAATGTGAATGTTTACATGAGTTTCAGCCTCTTTGGAAATAGTGGCGGCTTGCTGGTTAAGGATCTAGGCCGTAAACAAAAAGATTGGATGTCTGAGGTCATGTAGCCTGCTTCCTGCCAAATATCTAGTACCAATTATCACATGCAAGCCGAAGACATTTTACAAGTCAGCTCATACCAAAACGTATGACATTTTACAAGTCAGCTCATACAAAAACGTATGACTTTTACTCCTACTGACACAAACCAACACCATTTCAAAATCAATACAATACAGGAATTAACATTGATTTTAAGAAAAGGACATTTGCTAATGTCACCAACTCAATTAAATGTTGTTCCAAATATATTTATACAATAAAAATTACAAGTGTATGTCAATAACCTGTATTATACCTGTCCCCTTTACTCTCTCCTTATGATATCAGTTCAATTGCAAAGTTATTTTTGACTAAAAATGTAAATTCTATAGTCATTTACTGTAATGTCATACAAAACAATAAAATAGTTCCAAGGAGTTTGCATGTTACAGTGGGAAAAAATAATTATTTGATCCCCTGCTGATTTTGGACGTTTGCCCACTGACAAAGAAACGATCAGTCTATAATGTTAATGGTCGGTCTTTTTTAACAGTGAGAGATAGAATAAAAAAAATAAAAAAATAAATAAATAAAAAAAAATCCAGAAAAACGTATTTCAAAACTTTTAAAGAGTGAAATAAGTATTTGATCCCTTATCAATCAGCAATATTTCTGGCTCCCAGGTATCTTTTATACAGGTATTGGGCTGAGATTAGGAGCACTCTCTTAAAGGGAGTGCTCCTAATCTCAGCTTGTTACCTGTATAAAAGACACCTGTCCACAGAAGCAATCAATCAAGATTCCAAACTCTCCACCATCGCCAAGACCAAAGAGCTGTCCAAGGATGTCAGAGACAATATTGTAGACCTACACAAGGCTGGAATGTGCTAGAATGTGCTCAAGATCTCACCTTGTGGAGTTTCAATGATCATGAGAACGGTGAGGAATCAGCCCAGAACTACACAGGAGGATCTTGTCAATGATCTCAAGGCAGCTGGGACCATAGTCACCAAGGGTCCCCCTGCTCAAGAAAGCACATGTACAGGCTTGTCTGAAGTTTGCAAATGAACATCTGAATGATTCAGAGGAGAACTGGGTCAAAGTTTTGCGGTCGGATGAGACCAAAATCGAGTACTTTGGCATAACCCCAAGAACACCATCCCCACCATCAAACATGGAGGTGGAAACATTATGCTTTGGGGGTGTTTTTCTGCTAAGGGGACAGGACAACTGCACCGCATCAAAGGGACGATGGAAGGAGCTATATATTATCAAATCTTGGGTGAAAACCTCCTTCCCTCATTGAAAATGGTTCGTGGATGGGTATTCCAGCATGACAATGACCCAAAACACACAGCCAAAGCAACAAAGGAGTGGCTCGAGAAGAAGCATTACAGTCTCCAGACCTTAATCCCACAGAAAATATGTGGAGGAAGCAGAAGGTTCGAGTTGACAAAGTCAGCCTCGAAACCTTAATGACTTGGAGAGGATCTGCAAAGAGGAGTGAGACAAAATCCCTCCTGAGATGTGTGCAAACCTGGTGGCCAACTACAAGAAACGTCTGACTTCTGTGATTGGCAACAAGGGTTTAGCTAAGTCATGTTTTGCAAAGGGGTCAAATACTTATGTCACTCATTAAAATGCAAATCAATGTATAACTTTTTTGAAATGTGTTTTTCTGGATTTGGTTTTGCTGTTATTCTGTCTCTCACTGTTTAAATTAACCTACCATTAAAATTATAGACTGATCATTTCTTAGAAAATACAAAATCAGCAGGGGATCAAATAATTACTTTCCCCACTGTATGTTATGCATTTTTCTGAAACAGTATCATTCAAATATTGCATGTTAAAATCTGTTACGTTGACAAATGAATATAAATACAATTTGTGTGCATGTATCTTCTCTTTAAATAAATAAATACAATTAGAGTGAGATCAAATGGATAAAAATATATACATTTTGACAGCATAATGTATATTTTATAAATATACATTTGAAAGATTATAACCTTGATATGTAGCTCATTTCATTGGTGGACCCGCACTGGCCATGCAGATTTAAGTTGCTACGGTTTTTGCTATACTTCATATCGTGGTTACAGTACAGTATGTGCTCTCTCTCTCTCTCTCTCTCTCTCTCTCTCTCTCTCTCTCTCTGGATCAAAGCATCCACGATTGGAGGATTAAAGAATCCATATCTATAAAACAGGAGCCTGGACTAGAGGGTGGTCAGGTTCACCCATCATACTGGACTCCCAACCCACAAGTCATGCCCTCCGATGCCATCCTTTGATGCCATGTTCTGTGTGAACATAAGCTCATGCAGCAGTGAGAGATGCGTTGCGCTCCTTCTGAAGAAAGTGTACGCTGCGTAAATTGGAGAGATAACTAACTCGAGCCCACGTGAGAATACTGTGGGGGAGAAGCCTTTTAATTGGGTTCCTGTTTCATTGTGTTGTTACATTCGTTAGTGAGCCAGATTTCAGTGTTTTCCTTTTGTTTCTGTTCTTAACGGTTGGTTTCCTTTAACAGTTACATTTTATTTTTGATGTTTTTTTAAAAATGTGCTATTTGATCACTGTTTACCTAAGAGCCTGATGTGTCTAGTAATACAACCTATGAAATAGCATGTCTTTCAATGCCTTTTCCATGAAAATAAGGTCAAGACAATGTAGATCTTGCAGATGTGATTGTGATTTGGAGTAGTTGAAAACTAGCCATGGTAAAGTGATTTTGTCCAGCGATTTAGTTGATTGCTAATGCCTTTAAGAACGCAGGGCGACCGAAGTGCACTCTTCCAATGACCTCTATTGATTTCTGCCTGCTTTAGACTTAAGCTGACTCTACTCTGTTAATGTAAATGATTTGGAAGCATGTTGCGATAGATATCTAAGAAGACATTTTCTAGTTTTCACATAGATTAAAAACCCAATACGTCATTCATGTCACTGAAATTGGACAGATTCAAAATATGGCGTGAACAGATGTAGAGATTACATTAAATACTTCAGTCATTGTAGCTTGAGGTCTGAGAAAGAACAGTTCAGTTTCAGTTTCCAATTGATTTTAGCTGCACACTAAACCAGTTAAACCTGTTAGAAGTGAGCGCTTAGTCTTATCCAGATGGTCAACAGGGCAACTTTTCCACAATGTTGCCTGGCAACAACACTGGAGGGAGGCGGCGAATGCAACAAAAGATAAATTGTTTATATATTAAGCTTTAGAAGTAAATCTCAGAATTGCATAAGCTAGTTGCCCAGATTGTCATAGTCTTTCTTATTTTGAGTGCTGTTACTCAGCAACACTGTTATAAAAAATAAGTTTTATAGACTTTGCTCACTTGAAAACAAAAATCTCTTACAATTTAGTCACCTTCATGTTGTTGCTGAACACAAAATGACATGTTTTAAAGAATGTTTGAGATTCTGTTGGTGCATAATGATGATGGTGTTTTGTACTACCACATTCAAGAATAGTATTATAATGATGTCTCAAGCCATACAATAGCTCTACTGTATGTGAGAAAAAGACTGAAACTGTTACTTGCTAAAGATCTTTTTAGCTTTTAACACCAAATGTTGTTGGTTCTCACATATCTGATGAAACAATTCTTGAACGTTAAAGATAATCTATAGTAAACCACTACAAGCCACTGAATAAACAATAAAAAAATAATAATTGGGTAATAGTGATTTTTATCTCACAATTCTGGCTATTTCTCGTAATTGCAAGTTTGCATCTTGCAATTCTGACTTTTGTCTCAGAATTGTGTAATATAAACTCACAAGTGTCAAAAAAATAAAAATAAAAATAAATAAAAGAAATGAGAGTTTATATCTCACAATTCTGACTTTTTTTCTTAGAATTGCAAGTTTAAATCTTCTTTCTTGCTTTTCTCACTTTATAACTCAGAATTGCCAGTTTATATCACTCAATTCTTGAAAAAAAAAAAAAATCTGAATTGCAAGAAAAAATGCATTTCTTATTTTTTTTGTTGAACAGGGGAAATGGGCTTCCATACTATATTGCCAAACCGCTTCTTTTGTGTGAAAGAAAGAAAGTCAATACATTTAAATAGTAAAGGAAAATGTATGCTAATGTAAAATGTGGTATATGAGCATGTTGTGTTCTTGATGTGATTTTTCTACACTTTAAAGTGGAGTTCACCGTCTTCTGGTGCACAGCAAGTTTTTGTTTTGTTTGCTCGGCACGGTGGATTTGAAACTCAGGAGTCATGATATTGGTAATGGAAGAGTGTGGTTTTACCCTCCGCTCCAGCAGTGCCATAGGGACCAAATACAGCTCCGGCACAAAGAACACAAAGGTACAGGAAGTATTAAACAAGTACCAGTCTGCAGAAAATATGTCTTGTAGAGAAGGTTTTGTGTTATTTTGACATTGTCCTTTGTTTGAATGTCTTGCAAATACCTACATGAATAAGTGGATGTGTTCAGAAGAGAACACTAGCTTGCTGTTTACCAAATACTGTGCAGAATAAAAACTACATACAGCGTAACATTACGTATCAATAGACTATGAAACAGAATGCATCAAGCGACATTTTAACAGTGGTATACTATTGTCGTTACATAACATCATTATTTATATTTTAGTCAGCATGTGACATCAAATTATCATCCTAGACACATACACACGCATGTTGAGTTTCCATGTTTTGTAGGAACATTCCCATAGGCCTAATGTTTTTTTAATACTGTACAAACTGTATTTTCTCTTGCCCTACTCTACTACACCTAAACCCCTCACAGGAAACTTTCTGCATTTTTAGATTTTCGAAAAACTTAATTCTGTATGATGTATAAGCTTGTTTCCTCATGGGGACCAGAAAATGTCCCCACAAGGACAAGGATTTTGGATGCTGCTATCTGTGTGGGGACATTATGTTCTCACAATGTAGGGTATACAGTGGCATGCGAAAGTTTGGGAACTCCTTTCAGTATCTGTGAAAATGTGAATAATTTTAACAAAATAAGAGAGATCATACAAAATGCATGTTAGCTTTTTTTATTTAGTACTGTCCTGAGTAAGATATTTTACATAAGATAAAAAATTAATAAAATACCCTCCTTTAAAAGTTTGGAAACCCTTGGTTCTTAATACTGTGTGTTGTTACCTGGATGATCTACAACTGTTATTTTTAATTTTAATTTTTTTTTTTTTTTTTTTTTTGATTGTTCATGAGTCCTTTGTTTGTTCTGAACAGTTAAACTGCCCGCTGTTTAACTGGAGGGTGAAAACTTTTAAAGTAGAACTTTTAAAGTATCTTCTGTTGCTTCTGGATGGTATTTTATTTTATTTATTTGTTTATTTCTTTCAACTGATATTTCAATAAAATAAGAAACATTTGGACATCTTCATCCTGTTCAAAAGTTTTCACCCCTCCCCTTTCTTTTTTCTTTTCACACTGAGGACAACTAAAGGGACTTATATGCAACTAATACAGAAGGTTCAAACACTCACTGATGCTCCAGAAGGAAAAACTATGCATTAAGAGCCGAGGGGTGAAAACTTTCAAACAGAATGGAAATGTGTACATTATTCTTATTTTGCCTAAATATCATATTTTTTTTATTTTTTTTTAATACTTCCCTTCAGAGGCAAAAGATAGTTACATGTTCTCAGAATATGAAATAAGTTTACCCTGATCTTCAAATTCAAAAAGTTTTCACCCCCCGGCTGTTAATGCATCATGTTTCCTTCTGGAGCACCAGAGAACGTTTTACCCTTTTTTAATAGTTGTGTTTGAGTCCCTCAATTGTCCTCAGTGTGAAACGATGGACCTCAAAATCATACAGTCACTACTGGAAAGGGTTCAAATATGCAAAAGATGCTGGAAAACTGAAGAATCTGAAGGACCTTGATGATTTTTAGAAAGAACAGTGCTCAGTTTAACTGTTCAGAACAAACAAGGGACTCATGAACAACCATCACAAAAAAAAAAAAAAAAAAAAAAAAAAAAAACAGCTGTAGATCATCTAGGTAACCACACACATTATTCAGAACCAAGGGTTCCCAAACTTTTAATGGGGGCTATTTTTTATAATTTCAGCTAATTTTTGGTCTTGTGGACTATATGTAAACATATTTTATATAAACATCTTATTCAGGACAGTATTAAGTAAAAAATAACAAGCATTTTGTATGATCTATCTTATTTTGTTAAAATTATTCACATTTTTACAGATTCTGCAAGTGGTTCCAAAACTTTTGCATGCCACTGTACAGTACCTGAAACACACATACACAAATCATCCTCATTTTGGTCCTTTTTTATTTAAAAATGTCTCAACATTTGGCAGTCCAATCAAAACAGTGCAGTGGTTCTAAACCTATTTGATCCCATTTTCAAAGACAATACTTGATGCTGCTGTATTGACAAAGCTGCTATAGTCTTCATTTACACAAAATATGAGTGGCAATATAATAAAATAAATAAATGCAATAATAATAAAACATAATAAAAAAAATCCATAATTTCAGTCCAATAAATTTTTATCATCACAGAATTCACAGGACTTTTCAAAAAGTTTTTAACTAAAAAAAGTCATTCTATTGTATAACATAATAAAGTTTAGATGTTTCAGGCTAAGATTTATATTCATTATACAAATTCCAATGACTTTTTCAGACTGTATCAATATCCATGTCCTTTCAAAGTATAAGAATAAGAATATGATAGTTTAGAACTTTATAACTGTTTCAGCTTCTGTTTAAGCTTGTTTTGTCTTTTTAAGCCATCTCATGTCCTCCTTGGAAGTGTATTGAGGCCCCCTAGTGGGTCCTGAACCACTAAAACCACTGAAATCAACATAAAAATATTTAACATCCAACTGATACTTTCAGTTTATTGCACTAAAAATGGAAGGCCAAGTCATGTGCATTGCAAAAAAACAGTAATATTGTCATTTCTATGTTATTTTTGAAACTCTAATCATGAAACAATTAAGAACACAAGGAGGCCCTCAGTACAACACGCCATATTGTAGACATGCTCTACCCTATAGTTCACACCTCCAATTACTTCCTAATGTCCCGAGTCCTTTAAAGTTTCTGTAAACTTGCTCAGAATAAAGTACCAGGTTGGTTTGTCTTGCCCACCAAACATGCGATTAAAGGCAGTTGAGGAACGACCTCCGCTATTGTTGCTGAAGGTCTATGCAGTGAAACGAAATCTGCTTTATCAACCTTTCACAAGGTTAAAGGCTTCCACAAAAGACTCCCCCCTCATCTCCACAAAGCCGGAGAATGGGGCCAACATTGGATTTCACATGATCTTATCTCATTTGACGGTCAAGATAGTATTTTCATCTCCCCCCGCCCCCTCGTCCCTGCACAATAATCCATTTCCCTCAATTCTGGGTCTTGAGACCAGCCACAGAGGGCCATTGGATCAATATTTGCCAAGTTTAAACTAGAGGATTATCCGTCTGTCAGGGAGTCTAACAGAAGCCCTCCAAGGTGACTTGAATCCTTGTCTGCCCACCACCATTTTGGAGGTCGCCCTCCCCTCGGAAAACAATACATGCATATGCATTGATTTATTACATGCCTAATTAGACAAACCTACTGTGCAAAACTTCCTTCTGTTTGTGTAATTCAGCTCCAAAACATCGTCTTCTGCTCACATTAAGAATCAGACGTTTGTGGACCATGCATATTTGCTGATACTATTCTAACGCTCGGCAATGACTTATCAAAACAACATCTCATTAACGAAAAATCCCCGCAAAGCCACTACGTAAACAAACTCAAACCGATGTTCCCTCCGTAGACCAATTAAAATGAGCTACCCACTGACAGCTCAACTGAAATTTGAGGTTTATAGGCAACAAAAGGCAGGACATCGACTCAAACAGGTTGGCTGCTCATAAAGTACCTCAACCAAAATTCTTGCATTCGTTAAAAGTGAACCGTGTCCAAGGTCACCACATCAGCAAGGAATATGATTTTGAGGTCCTCGTTCGCTTGGCAGCATGATACTTATTTGTCTTCCAACTGTTGAAACTTGCTCATGCCTAATTATGAGGACCGAATAAAAGTCCTTCTGCCACTAACATGCCAAAAAAAAAAAAAAAAAAAAAAAAAAATCCTTGGTTCTTGGTTCAAATCGGATGAGAAGTGAGCAGTTTCTTAAAAATGATCACAGCATATCTGGCCTTGCCTAATAAACTTTCAGACTACAAAGATGCTGAACAATTATTTGGAAGAAGAACAAGAAGAAGACAAAACATATAAAACAGGTTTTCAGTCAGTGGTTGCCAATGAGAAGCATGACATGTACTAATTTTGACTATTATTTTGAAGTGTTTTGATTGCTTGACTGCTTGCACTTCCTTGACATTGTCTCAAGGCCTATTCAATGTGCATTTATGTCATTTTCCCCCCCATTTTGTGACTGATTTAGCATACTACTCATGTGTGTGCTGTTCTCAGTATTATAATTAGTTGTCAGACTGTCAAGTTGAGTATAATCAACCGAAGTTGATTTTTAAATGTGTTACAAGACATGATAATTTCTACCATTCTTCGTCTACTGGAATGAAATGCTTTGCAAATACACATTTCCAGGCTACTAGGTTTTACAAATCATAGTTTGGTAATATGTCAGCCAAGACCATTCCTGGTTGTACTGAATGTAGTGTGTGGCTGCTTGAATGATGGAAGGAACAACATGTAGAAGTCCAATTAGCTGGCAAACAGATCTAAAACTAAAACTTAACAGAACAATTTGGTAAATTGTCATCGTTTACTCAACCATTATTGTGCAAAATTAACGCAGTAACTGTGTGGTTGATGGATTAATTGATTGATTCATTCATTTTTCATTCATCTCTTTGGCTAGCATTACAACAATAAACTATATGCTATATGCTAAACATGCTATCAAGCACCATAAGACACAAAAAGACAAATTAATTCAGTACTGGCGCGTTGTATGTTAAACAGCTCTCTGTGAACACAGGCATCCACTACATGCACGCATACAGAAACCCACTTCAGATCAGGGTTGCCAGGTTTTCACAACAAACCTGCCCAATCACGTTTCAGTGGTGGTCCACGGGGTAAAATATCCTATTATTGGGGCAGCGTAAACCTGCAGACATGAAAACCGTAGAGCAGCAACAGTGTTAACAATTGTCCAATTCTGCAGGAAAAAAACGTAGACTTGGCAACACTGCTTCAGACAGAGTTCTCTTTTACTTTTCAACGGACAAAAACACACAAAATGATGTCAAAATGTCTGTTTTTGGCAAGTGACCTTGTAAACACAGTCTTAAATGGGTTTAAAAAGTACCAGATGATTGCAAAGAGTTGGAAGAAAATCAGATGTGTGTCAGATCAGGGCTGGTATTCAGCATTCAGGGATGTCAAAATTAATGCAGTAACTGTGTGTGTGATTGATTGATTGACTCATTCATTCATTCAGTCATTCATTTTTTCCTGGCATCTCTTTGGCTAGCATTACAACAGTAAACTATATGCTAAACATGTTATCAAGCACCATAAGTGAAAAAGGGAAAAGTAATTCAGTACTGGCGTGTTGTCTGTTAAACAGCTCTCTGTGAACTAAGGAATCCAATACATGGATGCATACAGAAACCCACTTCAGACCAGGGTTGCCAGGTCTTCACAACAAAACCTGCCCAATCACGTTTCAGCTTGAGGTCCATGTGGTAAAATCCTGTGTTCCAGGGGGTAAAATATCCTGTTATTGGGGCAGCTTAAACTTGTGGACATGAAAAACGAAGAGCAGCAACAGCGTTACAATAGCCCAATTCTACAGGAACGTAGACTTGGCAACACAAAATGATGTCAAAATGTCTGTTTTTGGCAAGTGACCTCATAAACACAGTCTTAAATGGGTTAAAAAATACTAGATGACTGTAAAGAGTTGGAAGTTATCAGTACTTAAAACTGCTTTTAAAGTAAAAGCTGTTGCAGTCTGTCATTAATGTAAATCAAAGAAAAAAATTAATTGTAATATAAGAAATATTATAATGCTGAATAGATGTAATTATTGGCTAAAATTTAGGGAAAATGCATTTAACAGTGTCATCAATAGAATTGCTATCAGTGATACTAGACTTCATTAATAGCTAGTAAGATGCCATTAAACACATATTTAAAATATAACAGGTTTATGTTATTTTTCCACATTAATTTCAATGTGAAATAATGACAATATAAATACATTGTATTAATATGCAATTAATCTCAATTAACTGCAGAAAAATGTTAGATTATTTAGTTTTTTTTTCTTTTTTTTTATCTTTTACCAGCACTACTTTCATTGCATACTTTCATTAAAACAACACATATTATTCATACAACACATATTACACATATTATAACACATTAAAAAAAAAAAAAAAAAAAACTTTTTGCATTCGGAGGAGAAAAGCAAGTTGTATGTGAATTTCAAAATGGCAAATTTTTATTTTTTTTGGAAAACTTATTACCCCTTAAAACATGTAATTGTGCCTTTCTTTGGCTCAAAGTTCTGTGTCCATGGGGAATGTTTCCGCTCCCTTTCCTTTCTTTTCCTGAATCCGTATAAATCCTCGGTGCTCTGGAAAAGAAGCTCAAAGTGCCACGTCACTATAGGAACAAGGCTATTCGCAGTCAGCGGAGCAGTACTGGCAGCCAAGCAAGGTTGCTTTGTCCATAAATGTTTAATAAAAGAATACACATAACAATTGAACCTCTCTGGCTCTGCGCAGGGGAAGCGTGTCCCAAGACCTGTTGAGATATTCCATTTATTTGTAATACCCTCCACGGCTCCCCGCAGTCATGTGTACTGCTCCGCTGGGCTATGATACAAATTCATACCCGTTAGCCTCTCAGAATTGGATCAATTTGGGAGATATTACCCCACAAAGTCAATCTCAGGAAAAATAGATAGTGGATGTATACGTTCAGAGCAGATGGCGTGTTGTATCGAATGCAGTTTTATTCTGTGCGCTGCTTCTGTGCTTCTGTCAAAATCTCCAATTTCAAGGTTAACCCTGTGACTTAACTCTCCAGTCAGAGCTATTATCTGTAACATCTTAAGAAAAAAAAAAAAAAAAAAAAGATTAATCTTGTGAAATGTATACTCTCTGACACAAGAATGTGTTTTGCCTCTGTTGAAAGTTTTTTTTTTCAGACAACCCACTGATCAACCTGTCTATGCAATGCTATATCCAATCTTTCAGCTCAACTGAAGACCAGCTAAAAATACAAACTTGGTTACTTTCTCTTGATATCCATGTGAGAATATCAAGCAGGGATGTTATAAGGATGAGGTGTGACAATCCGTACAACAGTGTTTACATGGAGCAAATTCCTCCCCCTGGGATCCCACAAACAATTCACCAACCTAGGAATATAGTCCCGCCTCAAAAGAACAATTTAGACATTTTTATTCAGCTGATTCAACTGACTGGAATTATTTAAACACTTCCAGTTTGTTTATTCCAGCTAGTTTGTTTCAGCAGCTATATAGTTATATACAGTTAAGGGCCAAATTGTATTTATTTTTTTATTGAGACCTGACCTGAATAAGATATTTTACATAAAATACATTTATTTACAGTCCACAAGAGAAAATAATAGTTACATTTATAAAAAAACAACAACCCTGTTCAAAAGTTTACATACGCATGATTCTTAATACTGTGTTGTTACCTGAATGATCCACAGTTGTGTTATTTTATTTATTTATTTTTTTGGTTTGTTTAGTGATAGTTGTTCATGAGTCACAGTTAAACTGCCCTCTGTTTTTAGAAAAATCCTCCAGGTCCCACAAATTATTTGGTTCATATGCAACTATTACAGAAAGTTCAAATGCTCACTGATGCTTCAGATGGATGTATTAAGAGCCAGGGGGTAAAAACTTTTGAACATAATGAAGATGTTTAATTTTTTCTAATTTTGCCTAAATATCTTTTTTTTTTTAAGATAAAAAGAAGATACTTACATGTTTCCCCGAAGACAAAATAAGTTAAAGGGGTCCTAATATGCTCTTTTATTTTTAAAAAAAAAAGTCTTTATTTGCTTTTGGAGGTGCACTAAAACATGCTCTCATGCTTGGTGGTTCGAAAATGCATTATTTTTCACATTATTACAATAGCTTTCTCCCCAGCCTGGCACAAATGCCTTGATTAGTTCCTGGTTTGATGAAGGTCCGCCTTCCGAAAAACGAAATGTGTTGTGATTGGTCAGCAGGCCTACTGCGTTGCGATTGGCGAAAAGTTTAGACGGCAATTCAGTCCTGCCACACCCCTTCCCAAAGCAGCAAGTTCCGTGTGCAACTGCGCAAGCTAGAATAAAATGTTTCTTACATTTTAAATATGGATGTGTTTCTTACAAAAACACATCAGACCCTCCAGAGCCATGTGAGGCACTTTTTATTATGGATCGACTTGTTTTGGACTGATGGAGAGAAACACCAGTCTATGTCGTTCTAAAGCTTGGGAGTGCCAGGATTTTTTTTTTAACATAACTCAGATTGCATTTGTCTGAAAGAAGGAAGTCATATACTGGTGAGTAAATAATATGCTACAGTAGTGTTGGTCCTATCATCAGCCTGTGAGATCGCCGATACATGATATTATCATTATTGTGCTAATTTATTTAGGCAAGAGATGCAATCTACACTGTTTAATGAATACATCTCTTACTACACATTGCACGTCTACGGCGCGGCTATGACGCGGCCACTGATGATCATCACACTAGTCCAGGGATGCCCAACCCTGTTCCTGGAGATCTACCTACCTGTAGACTTTAGTTCCAGCCTTTGTCCAGCACAGCTGTCTGTAATTATCAAGTGCTACCTAAGAGAATAATTAGCTGATTCAGGTGTGTTTGATCAGGGTTGGAACTGAACTTTGTAGGATGGTAGATCTCCAGGAACATGGTTGGGCACCCCTGCTCTAGTCAATGCTTATGTTTACATCAGCCGTGGCTCTGCATGTGTTTCGACCCTCTATACTACACACATCAACGGAGCAGTTCGCAGACACTTTAGTCAATGCTCACATTGATACAAGCCACTCTGCGGCTCGCTGAAGCATCCCAGAAGTGGCTGTCCATGCTACATCGCTAAAGTTAGACGAATCCCCCACCTCGTCCCTCCCCACTCGCACCGATTCCGTAGGTGGGATTTATTTGAATGATATTCTAATTCGCCGTATTGTGACAAACTCTGTAGTCCAATAGAGCCGTTTGTTGTAGTTCTTGAAAAGGGATTTTTTTTTTTTAACTAAATATCTCTTTTTGGAGTAGACTTTGAGATTTGTATCTTTGTAGAGGTTTTTTATGCCCAAACAGAAACATACACACCACACAGTGGATAAAATTCAAAAAGTGAAAAAGCATAATAGAACCCCTTTAAATGTACCTTGATCTTCAAAGTCAAAACGTTTCCACCCCCGGATCTTAATGTTTGTCTTTCCTTCTGAAGCATCAGTGAGTGTTTGAACCTTCTGTAATAGTTACATATGAGTCACTCAGGTGTCCACAGTGTGAAAAGATGGATCTCAAAACCATATAGCTATTGTTGGAAAGGGTTCAAATACACCAAAATGCTAAAATAATTAACATTCCGCAGATTCCGCAAGGTGTATGTAAACTTTTGAGCTCAACTGTACAGTAGGTACATTATAACCCAATAGCAAAGTGATTAAAGATATAAGACAAAATGAATAAAACTCCTTTACGCTTGGTGAAAGTGGCAAAGAATGGCTGTAAAAAATAAATAGATTTTATTTACAAATAACGTATATAGTTAGATTTACTCTGAAATAGCATATAAAAGGTTAAAAATGTAACATTTTAGTTCACAATAACTTGCAAAATGTAAACTGTAGCAATCATTTGCTTCATTGTCTGTGCATATGCTGTTTTATATCTTTTATGTTAGCCAGTTAATCTCATATATACGTACTGGATGCATTTCAGTAAGTTAATTAACCCCATAGCAAAGAGGTTCAGTTTTTTTTTTTTTTTTTTTTTTTTTACAGTATGCTTTAATTAAACTCATTTAATTATAGTCAAGATGCATCTTGCTGTAACTATTGCTGACGAAATCAACAATACTTTTCATTGCTGAGAATAACTCTGAGAAGGCCTGTGTGATATTAAATTGATAATAACAGCTGCAACTGTCCACCAAAATCATCCAGATTTTGTCCAAAGCTCACCCAAAAGTTGCATTACCCATGACACCTGCCATGTCTATGAATAGACCGGAATGAGTCAAAGCGGCCGCTCACGTACAAACAGCCCCCCGCCCCCGTGCCTGGCCCCTGTCCGTTCACCCAGCCACACTAATGATTCAATCTGTCTGTCTGTTCGGTGAGAGCCCTTCTCTCCTGGGCAGATGCGCCCTCTGAGACAAACCTCAATGCGGCTTGCTCACCAAGGCTCTGAGTTTCTGACAGGTTTGAGGTATCTCTGGGATTTAAGATGAAATCAAATCCTCAATTTGGCCCCTGACAGTCCTTGAGATGTTGGAGAAATACCAAAGGGTTGTGTGTGTATCTGTGTGGATCTTTTTGGAAAGGGCCACCTCCAAAAATATGTTTTGACAAAATATGTTGTAAGAAATGTTTTTTTTTTTTTTTTATGTTCTCTGAACTCAAAAAGAGAAAAGTGTGAAGAGAAAAGCTGCAAATTAGTAAGAAACAAATCCATCATTAAGGCAATTTGCCTTTTTTAACTGTTGCTTCTATCCAAAATATGAGTCCATAATCTGAAATTATACTTCCTGCAGTGAAAATATGAATTCCCTGTTGTCCTTTTACATCAAAATCTGCCAACATACAACAGTTTTGCTTGTAAATGGTGCTTTGTCTGTGCATTTTTCTCTCCTGAGATAATGTTTTCACTGGAGAATTACAATATTGGTTAGAGTACTTAGCAAGAAACAATGGATTAAAGTAAAAAAAAAAAAAAAAAAAAAACATCAGGATTTGTTTCTTACAAACACAACATTTTTTGCTTAACAAAATGGTAACTGAGGGACTGGAGTGGTGTGGATTATTGTGATGTTTTTATCACCTGTTTGGACTCAAATTCTGATGGCACCCATTCACTGCAGAGAATCCATTGGAGAGAAAGTGTTGTAATGCTACATTTCTCCAAATGTGAAGAAATAAGCACATCTACATTTTGGAGTAGATTTTTAGCAAATTTTCATTTTGGGGTGAACTATTCCTTTAACGTTACTGGAAGAACATTTGTTCATAAATTTGAGAGAATGTTGCCAGAATGTTAGTCAACGTTCTGAGAACGTTCCCTGTTAGATGCGCTTCTCTTGAAACTGGAATGCAACACATGAGGAAACCTAGCCACTGGAAACACTAAATTCAGATCTACAGCACAACACTGTGTTTTACAGACACAATGAAATGTTGTATTACCACTGCTCCATCATTTCAAAATTGTGGACATATACAATCTGGTGTCTGTGTGTGTTTTGCGGTAGGTAAAACAGATATAACGCTCAATGATGTAAAACAATCCATTATCCCGGTGAACACCCCTGGCTGTTCCAAGCAGCGTTTGCTTACATTGTATGCGTAATGGATCTCTTTTATTTTCCAGTGTTCTCTTTATCGTTGGTAATAAATAAAGTTGTAATACCCATATGGAGTGTTATATTTGTTTTGCTTCTATTCTGCAATGTCCAAAGAAAAAGAAACAAAACAGCATACTCAAATGCATCCATGGGAATTGTCTTGGCAGTAAGACCTATTGCCAATATTAAACTTTGGCTTGCTAGACTACGCTAACCACTCGCACGCTGCTAAGCATGAAACATTAATGAAAACGCAAAAAACCTCTGCTGTGCTGCAGCACAATGACCAGCTCTCTCCAGAGGAGACGTGATTTCTGTGCTTTTGAATGCATACAAACAGCATCTCCAGCAAATTAAGCTCTTTTTTTTTTATTTTGATATATTTTTAATCCCTATATATATTGTGTGTGTGTTTAATACAATATTTGCATTGAAATATACATAATTTCCTAATTTCCAAGGATTTCAGCTATTTGTAATACTAAACATACAAATTAGAGCATTAACTCTGTAAACCTAATGTATCTGACTTGAAATAGAAATTTCAAAGGCATAAATTATCAAGATCTGCTGAAAAACCTGTTGTACACAATCTGCAGCATGGTTTTTAGTCATTTGATTGCTAGGTCATACTGTTTTGTCAAGGTCTGAAGGGATAATTCTAAGAGCATCCTCCTTCAGGTTATGCGTCTTTTTCCTGTGAAATACACTGGTTTTTATAAAGTAATGTAAAAAAAAATATTTTATATTGTTGCCAATATGTCAAGATGAACATTTCCTGGACTGAAGCAACTCAGGTTTACTTGATCATAAAATAAAATGAAAAACTAGAGCTTTGATCATTAAACTAAACATTTAAATATCTTATTAGTATGGCATACTATTGGGAGATATAGAGTGACAACTGATAATTATATTTTATGTAAGTCATTAATTTCAATGAGAATCATCTTACTTTTGGGGCTTACAATTTTTACCATCTGCACCAAATGCATGTTGTGGCTAATTTTGGGCATCTAAATAACTGAAATAACTTCAGAATAACTCTGTATTCTTACATACATCAAACTATATTAGCCATAAAGCCATCTTTTTTTTTTTTTTTTCATCTAACGTTTCAATAAACTCATCTTTGTGTCATTCCAAACCTGTATGACTTTCTTTTGTTCTGTGAAACACAAAAGACTATGTTTTAAATAATGTTTCTATTGTTTTTGTCTATACAATGAAAGTAAACTGTCCAAAACAACATTGGAAAGGAAGTTATACAGGTTTGGAACAAAATGAAGATGAGTAAATCTTGACAGAATTTGCATTTTTGGATGAACTATTACTTTAAAGCCTGACATATGAAAAAAAAAATAGTCATAATATTCTTTTTGAAATGTAAATGACAAATGTAAATGATAACAGAATTTGCATATATTTTTAATGTAGTTGACTATCAATGTAAACATAGGGTCACAGTTCCACCTACTGGTCAAAAAAGATTAAATAATGACATTTCGCTTTTTGAAAGTTACATGATGTTCTCCTCAGACAATGCCTGCTATTGTTAAAATGCGTTTTTCTTTAGGTATCTCTTTCTGTAAGTATTTGCAGCACATGCTTAATTTATGCTAAGAGCTTATTACAAAGGTGTCAGCTCATGTTCTCATAAATAATTGAGTCTTTCAAACTGATCAAGAGGATTTCCTAATAGCTTTGAGTGCTGCTTTAAAACCCTTGATCTTTCTTCTCACACCTTATTGTACCTGTTTGTTGAGCTGTATATAAATGGTACGTTTCAATGAGATCACATTTCACACACTTTCAGGCAGCTTTCATCTTGGAATTGATTGCCTTGATTTGTCAGAAGAGACCATCTTGAGCCAACATGAAAGAAATGACGCGTTTACGGTGGGCAGAACATTACTACCTGCCTCCATCTGTCTGCGACTAGATCTAGAGGAGATATCACAGATCTGCATGTGAACTTGCTCTACAGCACCTGCATTCACACTAAAAGCCACTCCTACAGAAGTATGAATAATCAGAGAGCTGAGCCTGAAAAAAAAAAAACTAAAGGAAAAAATGACCATATTCACCATGTCATGATTGATAAAGGTTTCTGAGGAAGCCATCGGGCTCCACAAGGACAAGAATAAATATTTGCGACAACAGATGAAACATATTAGTGGATGCGGGCCATATGCAAATGGTGGCTGCAGGACTTGTTGGCTTGGTGCGCCATAGTGGGCCGATCGCGAGCAAACAGCGGGGCGACCCAGCAACAGCCGCGCTGACAGTGATCAAGCTGCTGGGGCTGGAGGTCTTTGGAGACCTGCTGGAATCATTAGTTCTCTGCTCTACTTCTGCCATGAGGTGTTTTCTTAGTGCCAGCTTTGGGACTTCCCAAATACCCCTATTGTTTAAAATGGCTTGCAGGATACAGAGCATTTCCTAAGCAGTCTTTTGTTTGCTCTGCAAAAGAACCAACTTTACTCTGGAAGCGAATAAATGAAGCTTTCCATCACTGCCCCTGTGACTTTTCGCAGCATTTTTTTTTTTTTTTCTCCACGAGTCCGGTTGGCTGTATTTTACTGATTTGCAAAACAAATGGCCCCAGGCTTGTAAGTCCATCAAAGCTTTGAGTTCCAAGAATGGAGTTTTACATAGAAACGGAGCAAGGTTATCTGCTGACAGAATGAGCGGCTATGTGGTGTAATGGAAACAGACTAGTGTCATTCTCTGAGCTGTGGAGGACTCTCATTAACACATTTTGCTAAATGAGAGGATCTTGTCTGGGTGCTTTCGAGCTTGTTTTCACAGCAGAGATCCACTCATTTTCATTCTAACTGAATGTTTGCTCTCTTCACTTTACACTGTGCTATTAAAAAAAACTATTCATTATTTCAGTCAGTTTTTTTATTATCTAGCTTCTTCATACTGTATGTATTTGGTAAAAGAGTTTGTACAGTGGTTTCTAGAGAAATCCGTAATTTCACACACTGCCGAATCAAGTATTGAATTAGTCAGATATTTAATTGTCAGTACGATTTTTTAAGAAGTCTCTTATGCTCATCAAGGCTGCATTTATTTATCAAAAATACAGAGAAAAAAATAATAATTTTGTGAAATATTACAATTTAAAATAGAATTAATTTCTGAGATGCAAAGATGAATTTTTAACAGCCATTTCTCCAGTCTTAGTGTCACATCATCCATCAGAAATCATGATAATCATGTTGTTGTTGTTGTTGTTAAAAAGAACAGCATCCAGATACCAGATATAAATGTTGATATTTCTTAGTGGGTACAGGACACTATAGTTCATTTACATCTATGTATCTGAGAATAGCAAAATAAAGTCAAGTGTGACACATTTTACCCAAAAATTCTTCATACAGTGGACTACCAGTAAAAGCCTCCTTTAGCGATCCGATATGTGTTTGTAAGACAAACAAACATGTGTTTGTAAGACAAACAAACATCTATATTTAAAACATAAGAATCACTTTAATCTAGCTTTGAGAAGGGGGAGAGAACAGTACTGAGAACAGTACTGAAACACCGTCTAAACTGTTCGCCAATTGCAACACAGTAGGACTACTAACCAATCACAACACATTTAGTTTTTCGGAAGGCAGACCTTCATCAAACCTAGAACTAATCGAGCCATTTGCGCGAGCATGGGGAGAAAGCTATTGTAATAATGTAAATTATGTGAAAAATAATGTGTTTTTCGAACCACCAAGCATGAGGGCATGTTCTAGTGCACCACCAAAACAAAATAAAGACTTTGTAAAAGAGCATAATAGGACTCCTTTAAGATTTTATTACCATCTTCTAAACTACAGCGAATAAACTGTGATAATATGAGAAATTAAATTGAAGGTGTCTGAATACATTTAGGTTTCACTGTAAGTCTTTACTATCACTTTCCATCATCTTTGCTGGATAAAAGTATTAATTTCCTTAAAAAAAATCTACACATCAGTTAATGTATTCCCTAGAAATTGAACCTCTGACCTTTGACACTGCTAGTGTCATGATCTACTATTATTCCTAATGAAAAGGTGATACAACTTGTCTATAGTATTTCAAATCATCTGTAGCCATATTATAGCTGTGTGTGAGTAACTGACTTACATTTAGTAGTTGTAATATTTTTCATTTTTTTTTTTTTTTTGTGTGCGTGTTTAATAGGGGGAAAACTGAAAGTCACATGCACTTGCAATGACGTGCATGTGAGTAAAAAATTACAAAATGTTCATTTTTGGTTCTATTTGCTCTAACCAGATTGACCAAGACAGTCTACATGGAGAAAATCAGGTCTTCCATCAAGTCGTCCAGCTGCTTAAGCTTCTAGGCCAGCTTTGGACCAGCTAGAAAGCATGTAAATCCTGCTAGCACGGGTGGCTCTAGCTGGATTTCCGGCAGTATACTTCATTCGAGTTAATGATGTGAGGGGAGGCTGTTGTCTCTTGTAAGTTCATTTATCACTCCAGTCAACTTATGTCTACCGAGTGACTTATCTATCTCCAGCAACTGAGCAACAAACATGTGCATCACAAGGTCCGTCCTGCGCTAGCACATGGCACGGCGTCGTACAGGCTGGCACTGCCTGGCACGGAACGTCTTTGGAGGATTCGGTGGTCTTCACTGTGCCATCCAGCACTCAGATTGCCAGGAAACCCATTCAAGCACTCCAAGTCCTTCCACCCCCACCCTACATCTCTTTCCTTCCCCATTTGCCCAGCACAGACTCGCACATAAATGGCTCGTTCATCCCGGTCTCATCCATCTATGACTGGAGCCGGATGGCCCTCGCTGGCTGGCCATCTCTGATCCCCAGCGTTCTTCCCGCCGCATCCCTACCTGCCACGACGTCCCCTCTCTGCCTCTCATCACTCCGTCTGCTCGCCCCCAGCCGAAGGCACTCCATACCCACGGCGATAAGTACCATCTGCGCCGTCACCAGCCAACTCCTGCCCCTGAGGAATGGGAGCTACGGGGCGGCTTTCCCTCTCGTCACCCCCCTGTTCTTCCTCTGTGCACCTCCCTGTCACTCCGATAATTCTTCCTTTTGCCTCTTTCTTCCGAGCTGCTTTTCTCGTCCCTCATGTCTGGACCAGGAGATGAGATTTAGGAAGCCTCCAGCCTGCTGTGGTTTCTGGCCATGAATGTAAAGCTCCTGGCAGACGTCTCGAGTCTTTGTGTCACAGCTTACAATGGAACTGCATGTCGGAAATCCATCTAAACCATGTCCATGTCCCTCACATGCTGCCTGCTACCTGCCCACACCATAATTCATCCTTTTTCCTTTTTAGAGCAACTACGTGTGCAAACTCTTGCTTTATTCAAGATGTTCAGCCCTTGCTGGCCCTTGTGAAAAAGAAGTGTACTTTAGCATACTTTTAAATAGAGTATACACTGCAGTTACACTGCAAAAGAATATACTGAATGAAACACATGCTATTTGAAATGAAAATGTATTGTTTATATATAATGCAATTAGTTAAACTTTTGTTGATATGTACATTTGTAATTGCATATTTGCAATGATGAAGTTGCAATCAAATAACACACTATACAGTTGCAATTATAATCAAGTACTTTGCATGTGCTTCAGTATGTAACAGTAGGCAACACATCAGGAAGTTCAACCTCAGAAGCACCGTAGAAGTCCATTATACGGGGAGAAATTCTGAAATGTTTTCCTCAGAAAACAATTTCTTTACGACTAAAGAAAGAAAGACATAAACATCTTGGATGACAAGGGGGTGAGTACATCATCTGTAAAAAAAAAAAAAAAAAAAAAAAAAAAAAAAGGTGAACTGGAAGTGAACTACTCTTTTTAGTTTTTTTCTCAAAATCAACTCTGCTGACTCTATCGCATTCAAACAGCTGTAGCTCTTTTTTTTTTTTTTTTTGAAAGTCATATATCATTTTGAAAACAAAAAGAACTCATTTTGAAAATTTGCTAATTCCGACTCATTTTGCCAGCATGGGTCACATATCTTAATCTGTGTTCCGAAGATGAATGAAGGTCTTACGGGTTTGGAACAACACGAGGGTGAGCTATAAATGACGGAATTTTCATTTCTGGGTGAACTAACCATTTAATCACAAAAGAATAACATGACAAAACTAACAACTGATAAAGTGGTGAATTAAAGGAATGGTTCTAACATGTGTGTACATGTCTTGGGAGGAACAAAGCAAACACATCACGCTAAGTTCCCTTGCCAAACCATTTGAGAGTAACGATTTGTCCTTGTCAGCAGATGACACATTTTTGTTGATGAACATTGACTGTGTTAGATTAGCCGGAGCGTTGTTTCCTGTTGTGATCCAATCCACTTCGGCAGCATTTGAGTTTAATACAGCAGCGGGCGTCTAAGACCTCTCTTACCAATTCAGAAAGCAGAAAAAAGAAACAGAGGGAGACCAAGAGAGAGAGGAAGAAAGAGTTTAAGAAAACATGCATGTCTCTCATGTTATTTTCAGGCTTAAACTCAAACGAATCTGAGATTGAGGATTAACCTTTTCATACACGAAGGGGGAGGGGGGGGGGGGGGTGACAGCTCCTGCGTATTTTATCTTATTCCAGCGTTTGGTGGAAACGCTCTCCTCGTCGGGTAATTTATTTGTGTACTTGCGCCCTTAAGAGACACAGGATGCTGTATCTGTGAGTGACTGAATATGCCGGACCATTAGAAGGTCAAAGTCATCAATTACACTTATGCACGGCTAAGAAGAGTGCTCCTGCAATCCAGCACGAGATTCGGCTTTAGAGGAGAAGATGTCTAGGATGTAGGTCACGGCAGATTAAGACAAATGGATGTATCCTCCGGAAGAATCAGTCTCCATTCGACGCTGGACTGCAATTACACCACGTAAAGACACACAAGAGTGGGGCACTGGGTCAATAAACATGTTTACACTGCTCACTTTAAGATTAATTTTCATAATTAGATGGGCAACACATTCGTCTCTCATGAGGCATTCTCAAAATTTAACTTCTTTTAATATTCTGTGTTACTCTTGTTTCTGGAAAGCATTTTTTCTATGGCTGAATTTACACTATCAACCAGTTTAGATTTCTTCACACACATATCTAGCATGCACATTATTGCATTAGTGTAATACACTTTTAAAATGGGATTCAAAGGTCATGGGTTCGATTCCCAAGGAATGCATTAATTTATCAAATGTTTATCTTAAAAGAAATTTAAGTTGCTTTGAAAAAAAAAAAATATATGTAAATATAAATATATTTAAAAAAAGAAAAATGGACAATTGTGGTTCATTGAGTTCTTGGGAAAACTGACACCACACACATTGATTAATGACAAAAGAATAACACAACAAAACTTACAACTGATTCAATTCAAAAGAACTGGTTAATTTAAAGAAAGTTAAATACTTCTAAAACTGCATTCTGGATTCAGATCAGTGTTTCCAATACATACACTGAGTGAAAAAAAATATTTGATCCCCTGCTGATTTTGTACTCTTGTTCACTGGCAAATAAATTATCAGTCTATAATGTTAATGGTAGGTTTATTTGAACAGTGAGAGACAGAATAACAAAAAAAAAAAAAAAAAAAAAAAAAAAAAAAAATCCAGAAGAAAACATTTAAAAATGTTATAAATTAATTTGCATTTTAATTAGTGAAATAAGTATTTGATCCCTTATCAATCAGCAAGATTTCTGGCTCCCAGGTGTCTTTTATACAGGTAACAAGCTAAGAGTAGGAGCACTCTTTTAAGTGATCCTAATCTCAGTTTGTTACCTATATAAAAGACACCTGGGAGCCAGAAATTTTGCTGAAGCAATCAATCAATAAATCAATCAGATTCCAAACTCTCCACCATGGCCAAGACCAAAGAGCTGTCCAAGGATGTCAGGGACAAGATTGTAGACCTACACAAGGCTGGAATGGGCTATAAGACCATCACCAAGCAGCAACGAAGGTGACAACAAAATAACTATTAATCTCCCTCAGTCGTGTTTGGAGGAGGAGGAATGCTGCCTATGTCCTCAAGAACAACATCCCCACCGTCAAACATGGAGGTGGAAACATGCTTTGGGGTTGTTTTTCTGCTAAGGGGACACCGCATCAAAGGGACTCTTGGGCGAGAACCATTGAAAATGGGTGATGGATAGGTATTCCAGCATGACAATGACCCAAAACACACAGCCAAGGAAACAAAGGAGTGGCTCAAGAAGAAGCACATTAATTTCCTGAAGTAGTCTAGCCAGTCTTCAGACTTTATTCCCATAGAAAATCTGTGGAGGGAACTGAAGGTTCAAGTTGCCAAACGTCAGCCTTGAAACCTTAGTGACTTGAAAAGGATCTGCAAAGAGGAGTGGGACAAAATGCCTCCTGAGATGTATGTAAACCTGGTGGCCAACTACAAGAAACGTATGACCTCTGTGATTGCTAACAAGGGTTTTGCCACCAAGTACTAAGTCATGTTTTGCAAAATACTTATTTCACTCATTAAAATGCTAATTAATTTATAACTAGATTTTTTATGAATAAAATATAAATATTCACTGTTCAAATAAACCTACCATTAAATTATAGACCGATCATTACTTTGTCAGTGGGAAAAAATCAGTATATTTTAGAATATTTTTACCCTCATTGTATCTAGTCATCTGACGTTCATGTTTTCAAGCAAATTGCATTGTCCTCTTAATTAGGTATTTTTCATCATCGGATCAGGCTCACATAAAGCTAACGCAATTCATTTGTTGTGTTGTACTGATTAAAATGCTGATTCATATGCATTGATGTTGAATTGACTTTGTGTTAGCCAATAATCAATAAATAAATAAATAAAAAAAATTCTAAAAATCAAGTGTGAATCTAGTGTTGTTACATGTGCACACTTTCAATGAATAAAATATAGTATTGGTTAGTTTGTCAATATGCATTTCTGGAAGTACTTAAATGCACTTGTGAGTCTGTGACCATCATACACTATGTGATTTTCTATTAAATCTCTCAGCTCAGATCTATAGACTGGCTCTGACTTTCTGCGACTAGCGTCAACTTCTCCAGATTATAAATTGGGGGAAAGTAGGGGCAAAAAGTGTGTAGTGTATTCCAGCTTTAAGAGCTGTTAAGATACATATATTAATGTATTTATTTTAGAAATGTTGCATTCTCTCTATATTTCACTTTTCATCCATTCCACACCTGCACATTGTTGAATGAATTAATTTAGTTAATTTATCAAGAAAAACACACTTAATTCTTAGAAAACAAGTCAATTTGGTTTCTCATTTAAATCATCTTTTAGGAATGTTTAGATATTTTTTACTGGGAAACGAAGAAATACTGATTAAGAAAAAAAAAGGACATAGCAAGTGAAAAGACATTAAGCTAAATGCATGTCAAAATACTGTATCTTTGCAGTGTAAAAGCAGTCTAGTAGCTTGGGGATCTCAGCGGTCCCTTGAGAGAACAAGTTTTTGACATTTCTTTTTTAACCACACGCTTCATTTCCACAGAACCAGTGCTTTACTTTCCGCTGATGAAAAACTAATCACTTAATCAAGTATTTCTAATAAGCCTCTTACTGCTCTGTCACACGGACTCTGGCGGAGGTCTCTTTGGGGAAATGTTTGTGACAGCATAGTAAATAGCCGATGTTTTTTTATTTATTTATTTTTTTCAGGCTACGGTGAACCCTACAACAAGAGAGAACCCGTGTGGACTGACCCACGCAGTGATAGGATGCAAACGCGAATCACTCTCTTTTTCTCCCTCTGCAGACATGCATCACAGTGAAGGTCATTGGAATGGGAGTCGAGCTGCTCCTAATGGACCCCTGGGGTCCCATTCATCCAGAGGTGACAACATCAGTGACATTAAACAGATCTGACTGACCTGAACTCAGCAGTTACACATGCAGCATTTCTGTAAGATGTGTACTTAAAGCCCCGTCTCTCTTCATTTTTTTTTCAGCTTTGTTTCAAAAACCATCCCTTCACGATGTGGAAAATGTCTTTGGAGGTCCTCTTTGTGTCCTTGTCAGATTATAGCATCATCTATTACACAACACTTTTACCTAGATTTCTAACTTGACCCTAAGGAGAAAAAAGAAAAGAAAAAAGTAAGTAGTAAAAGTTACTCAAAGGAGGAGAGTAATGGATGGGAACTTTAGAGCTAAATATATAGACATCTGCTCTCTCACTGACACCACGTGAAATAAGGAGAGAAGTCTTTTAATTAACTCATTAATTAGATATCATAACTGACACCCCACTGGTCTACTTTTAAGTGTGGACTAGAGATATTTTAAGCGAGTGAGATCGAGCCGGAGGCTTCGGGTAAAGGAGTTTTTGAATGGTAATCACAGCACATCGCGTTTCATAGAGAAAACCTGTTTACATTTAAAAATGCAACTTGAGACAAGCAAATTGTGTGGACTTTGTGAAATCACACTTTCATGGACCATCTATCATGTCTGAAACAGTTCTATAAGTAAACATCCCCTGTGTAGGAATCCAAACAATCCGGAGAGGGAAAGACAGCATTACAAATGCATGGTGGGAGGCATAGCTTGTTTGTGGCTCTATTTGTATAGTCGGAATGGAAATGTGACACAAATCCGTGTTTAAACAAAAAGCTTAAAGCTTATGGAGAGCCATTTCATCATTCCGACAGATACCTATGTCTTAAGAAAAAGCACACAATCAACTGCAATAACACGTGAACCTTCCCCGTGTAAAAAGTCACCTTGTTTTTTTTTTTTTTTTTGGGGGGGGGGGGAACAATGCAGGCAAATGCAGTTAAAATCAGCTTTTGGTAAAGGTTACATGGATTCTAGTCCAAGTTGGTGATTTATGGTCATTCAGCTGATTCAAGATAGTTGATCAGTTGGATTAGACCAGATAAAACACTATTGTCTGCCTAAAAATGGCCTTTTTAGACAGAAAAGGTCAGCTAACCAATCACAGTTCATCTGTATGTGCCATTTAATGGTAGGTTGAGATAGCTGATACCACATGAATGTTTAAAAAGCTCAAATAGAAGTACATGATGCTAGCGACACCTCATTGTTGATTTGTGCTCATTCATAATACATTACATTTTATTTATAGGCTATGTATTTATAGAATTAAAAATGTACTAAAGTCGACGAGAACTGCAGCACGTTTTGCGAGCAGCGGAATAGCTAATCCCCTAGCAAGATTAGCATCTCTGATTGAGCACGAGCAGACCCTGATTAAAAAAAGTAAATGAAATAAATAAACAGGAACTAGAAACACGGCCCTGGGGCTTTGTTTGCGCTGGGTAATTAGCGGGAGACACCCCAGCATCTCCAGTCACAGTGCAGCTGCTCTGGGAGAGGTCTGCGAATGCGCCACACAGGGATACAGCAACTTTGGGGAGGAACAGCTGTTATTTCGATGACAGAGGCGATGAAATGGCGCTGGAAAAGCGGAATGATGGATGGGAGTGAGTCATGGAGGTCGTTAAGGGATGAGAGACGCACACCTCTTGTCCGTGACATCACTCATGATCGCTGATCAAGTTAACGTGTCACGCCGGAGAGATGATCGTCGGCGGGCCTGTAGATAGAGAGAGAGAGAGTGTGGGTGCAGAGAAAGGAATATTTATGAGAGCCAAGACACAAATGGAAAGGGAGAAGTTCGTAAAGGAGACGATGTAGAGAGACGAAAAGACAGAAAGAGAGATAGAGCACTACAGTAAATGGTTCTCTGGGATTAGAGTCCTGACAAGTTGGATGACATTTTGCCTTCAAGAGGCTACAAGTGCCGAGTGACAGAGGGAGTGACAGCTTCCTCTACGAGAATTTGCAGAGACGCGATGTCCTTTTCCTGCAAAGGGAAAGAAAAAAAAGTGGCCGGTCCGCAGCGCCTATCTGCCTTCTTGTGTCATAAAGCGTTCCAGTGAGGAGATCACAGAGAATGACCTCTGAAGCTGTGAAAGTAATACTCTACAAACGCGCACACACATATTCACCAGGCAGATCTTTTGATCCTACAAGTCAAAGTCAGACAGTTCTTAAGCATCAGTATCCCTTCATACTAAAGCTGCGAGATTTGGTCGAAAAATTACATAATCTTTTATAAGTGTGGTGTCCGTAATTTTTTTTTTTGTCAGTAAGTCTCTTATGCTCAACAAGGCTGCAATTATTTGATCAAAACCAGTAATATTGTGAAATATTATTCCAATTAAAATTGGAATATATTTTAAAATGCAATTTATTTCTTTGATGCAAAGCTGAACGTTATCTTTCAGATATCATTCTGCATTTCTTATTATGATCACACAGTTAAAAATGGTTGTGCTGAGTAATATTTTTGTTGAAACCGTAATGCATTTTTTTTTTACATTATAGATGTCTGAACAATTGAATGTGTTCTTGCTAAATAAAAATATTACTTTTTTTTAATTACAGACCTCAAACCTTTCAGTGTTAGTATTTATTGTGATTTGCAATTTGAAGTCCAATATGTGACCCTGGACCACAAAACCAGTCTTAAGCACGGGTATATTTGTAACAGTAGCACAAATACATTGTATCGGTTTCTCTATGCCAAAAATCATTAGGATATTAAGTAAAGATCATGTTCTATGAAAATATTTTGAAAATGTTTCTACTGTAAATATATAAAAATGTAATTTTTGATTAGTAATATGCATTGCTAAGAACTTCATTTGGAAAAAGGCAATTTTCTCAGTAGTTTGATTATTATACACCCTCAGATTCCAAATGTTTAAATAGTTGTATCTTGGCCAAATATTGTCCTATCCTAACAAACAAATTGACCCTTATGACTGCTTTTGTAATCCAGGGTCACATACAGTGTATGGTAAACATTAAAAATAGTGTGCAAAAATGACTAAGAGTTAATGTATTGTATTGAGTATAATGTATGGTCTAACATATTATAGGGTTACTTGCCAAATAAATACAAATATAGAAATGAAATATTGTTAAAAATGCTGTTATATCACAAAAAAGAAAGTGTGGAGTGCTGCAAGACACATAAAGTCACTGTACTGTTGGAAACTGGTGCAACTATCATATATAGTTGCAATTAATTGTAAAGCCTGTATTTTTATTGTACGTTTTTGCTGAAAGTGTACAACCAAATCTGGCTTGTTATTAATTCTTACACTTTCCTCTGATTGATTGTTCCTCTGCTACAGATTTCTTTCCCCAAAACTTAGTTTTGAGTTCAGAAGCACTGGCCGCAGCCCAATATTCAAACTAGAGCAAGCACTTTCATGTTATCTCTGGCTGCAGTTCAGCTAGTTTTCTAAATTAGTACAGTATACACACTCAGATATTCATTTGTGTCTAGCAATTGAATGCATTTATGCAAATAAATAATATTCAGATGAATAATAGAGATTAGTGACAACAGTTGACACAACAATAGACCAGCTTATTTTTGTTAATGCTCCTGATCCATTCTCAACAACATCAGTGCCAAAGTTTTTCCTGTAATCATCAATGAAATGAATTTCACTGGCTGCATTTGTCAAAAATATATATGTGCACAGAATTTAATGAAAGGTTTAAAAGTTAATTAAACTATTTTGAAATATATTATTTCTGCAAACTGACAGCTGTCCATGTGGATTTGTTAAGTTAAATATACTCTATAAATTTAATAATATTTCTTGAATATTCCTTTGAAACAATATCACTAAATTATTCAAAAACGCTTATTTAAATATGTGAATTTTTAAAGTACTATATTTTTCTAAACCTGTTTATTTGATAGCTGATGCTGTGAAGTCATGTTTGTTCGCCAGCAAGCCCTTTTAAAAGCTTTAAACAGACCTCCACAAATTTTAATGAAATTACCCTTTCTATATTAATGCTAATAAACACAGAATATTAAGAGTGTTTAGCTTTGCTTTTCACGTTAACACGTTAGACTACAATTGGCTAATTAGATTTGATAATGTTTTGCCCTACTCTAATTTTCATCTGAATAATTCAGCCCTTGAAAATGCAGCAGCTGAAGAGTCCTGACACAGACACTATGAGCAAGAATTTCAGAGGCAAACCATTAACATGAGTGTGCTTTTATTAAAGCTGAATATTATAATTTTACTATTTAAATACTTCTAGTCTAATATGCAGAGGTTCTGTGTACTTTAAAACATTTTAACCAGACCAAAATTGGCTCAACCAGTGGCATGAGCTTGGGGGCGTGGCTACCTGGATGTTTGACCAATAGCAGAGCGTTTAAGAAACCTGTTTGGAAACACTCATTCTCATTAGCTTCAAATGACCAGAAATGTTTGCTTTATTACTTTCTTATTAGCAATATAAAAATTTGAAAAAAAAAAAAAAAAATCAGTGGTGATATTACTCCTACAGACTTTCAATCTTCAAGAGAGTAGCTCATGCTGATTAATTTTACTTTATGTAACAAGAGCCAGACACTGGGAATCAGGAATGCTAAATATTTTAGTAATATGTGAAAATGGAGATCCAGTTATCTCTAGTGAGAGGCTGAATGGAGTAATATTTCAGGCTGGTAATCTCACTTTACAGATCACATAACAGTTTGGCCCTTTAATGAATTAGCGTATATATTACTTTATTTCCTCCTGCGATTCATTTCAAACCTAATGTAGATAAAACGTCTGACTGTTAGATATGAATTGAACCCCTGTTTGAATCAAACACTGCTAGGCTTCGGGGTCGCCGGCTTTAGCTTTAATAACAGCTCACATTCAATGTAGCGGATCTCGTCTAAGCAAACAGTATAATCTTAAGAGCTCCGAGGTCATGTCAGCTTTTCTCTGTTGTTTATTGACCTTGCCCTCTACTAACAACACATTTACTCATTGCTCTCCCTGTACACTAATTCAACAGAGGCAGATGAGACCCACAAAGCAACTGCTGTCAATGTATCCATGGGGTTAAGACTCAATTTACTTTTTTTTCCCCCTCCACGTTTTTTCTTCTCTCCTGAAAAGCTCATTTCCCTAAGGGCAATTATAATAAGAGAATCGATGCTTGAGTGAATTTTAATTTGTCATATGGAGAGAGGGAAAGATATTTCAATCTACACTGTGACTGTTGTCATTAGCGAAGAGAACGATGAGGCAGAGACAGATTTTCAGTGCTGGACTCTCCAACAGTGACAGTAGTAAAAATGAATTGTTTTAAAAATTGGGAGGGGGGGGGGGGGGGTGCATACTACACTTCACTACTACACATAATTTAGTTTTTATTTAGCTACTTATCTCACTCCAGCACACTTAGAATGTTGGCAAAGGTTTCTTGCACCTACAACAGTCATATATTAAATGTGGTGATTAGCTAAGCTCTTCACATTTGTGGAATGAGTATCTGTGCTTAATTATGAGTTGCGGGTTTGCTATAAGGTCCAGTATCGCTGGCACTGCACTCAAGATTTCTGAATGACCCATTTTTGCAGTTTCAATAAACATTAGATGCTATACCTGACCAAGAACAGGTGAAATATATAATACGGTATGATCGCTCTAAACTCAACATTAGAATTTACTTTCTTAAGGAGCAGGTTATATGGGTTTTCGAAAAAATATCTTTTTTCCACTTTGTAACATGCTATTGTTCAATGTAAACAGTCTGCAAAGTTATTAATCAAAAAAAAGCATTATACGTAAAGACACTGTCTCTCAAAAGAAAGAGTCGACTCAGAATCACCTTAACGAGTCGTCCTATTTTTGAATCTTCTGCCTGTTACCGATCTATGTCACTGGGTACGAAAGCTGCCTACGAAATACGAACTCATGTTGAGAAGATGCTGTGTTCTCCACTGTGAAAGCAAGTTTGTTTTGTTTTTATTGCCGTGGTTTTTTCCATGATACCACAGCCACACAATTTAAACCTTTTGTTGTGTGCTGGTCATTTTACAGAGGACTGCTTCTCTAATCTTGGCTGTTATCTTCTTTGGCTTCTAATCTTCTTTATTTGGACTAACAAGTGTCTCTGAAACACAACCTGTAAGTACAATTGATACATTATGTGTACATTTTCAAGGGAGTGCTCAAAATATCGAGTTTTTTTTTTGTGCATCAGGTTTGCCACGTTTTTACAACAAAACCTGCCCAATTGCTACTGAAATCTAGCCCAGTGTTTTGAAGGGAGTCCCCCATTGAAAATCGCATACTGGGGTCTAAAATACACACTTTTTGTTGCAAATTCGCATTCCGGGGGCTAAATATGACATTGTGACGTTATGACGCTATCTATCTATTTATTTATTTCAATGGGTTATTTAATCTCAGTCTACATTACTGTCAGCACTGACTCAGTACTGACTCCAGTTTTCAGATCATCTTGCAGTTTGTGAAATTAACTGAATTAATCAGCTGTTGTATCAACACATTCAGCATATTGTATTGTTTCTCTCTCTCTCTCTATCTCTCTCTCTCTCTCTCTCTCTCTCACTCTATCTCTTAATAATCCAACCAAAGTTCCTCTAAAACAAGTCAGTTCACTCTGCAGCCATCTTGGCAGCATCAGTGAACAGCTATTTTCCAACGAGGTAAAACTGCACATGGCTGACACAACAGCCTTGATTCTGTAAGTATGTTTTACCTTCATTACCATCATTGTCATGCTGGAATACCCATCCACGACCCATTTTCAATGCCCTGGCTGAGGGAAGGAAGGTTCTCACCCAAGATTTGACATGGCCCTGTTCATTGTCCCTTTGATGTGGAGCTTTGCCCTTAGCAGAAGCTCTTTGGTCTTGGCCATGGTGGAGAGTTTAGAATCTATCATTTGATTGATTGCTTCTGTGGACTGGTGTCTTTTATACAAGTAACAAGCTGAGATTAGGAGCACTCCCTCTGTGCCAGTCACAAAAGGCTTGGCCTGCTGACCAATCAGCGAGGAGTAGGCTTATGTAAGAGAGGGGTTTACAGATTAAAATATTAATTGACAAATGACTCTATATATAAATGTATATTCTGAGAAAATTAAGTTTTCTGAACTTAGATGCATTTAAACCTGTTGTAGTGGACTCCAACACAATATAAGGACACTTATAAAAAACATACAACCTGCTCTTTAAATCACATTCCTGGCTGCATTATAAACTTCAGCAAATTGGCTTCATTCCAGTATGTAACTCTTACTTTTTGTGATCAGCTCCTCAATTCCTTACGGATAAAATGAAGTCTGCTCTAGTTCAATATCCAATCTGAAAATATATAGTAGTAAGTAACACACTGAGTTATGCAGTTTCCATATATCCTGCACTTTCTCAATATAGCTTTCCTGAAATCCAATTATGATGTTAGTCAAGGTTTGCTGCACCAAAAACAACTGTAATTTAGGTATATGTGACATTTTTCTACTATGACCTAATGCTACTGTGTCTTTAAGACATCTATATGTATATCTAAAAGGGTAATATAAGTTGCTAACCTCTTCACAAGTGAAATTAATCTATCTAGCCTATTTATTTATTTATTTATTTACTTCAATGGGATATTTAATCTCAGTCTACATTACTGCCATTCTGCAGCATCTGTAAGTATGTTTTACCTTCATTCCCATGTTTTTTTTATTTTTTATTAAATTAAATAAACAGTTCTAAGCTTTTAACCAATCAGCTTTGAGATGAATCGCATAATTACACAATTTAATTTGAGGCATAAAAATACTTGAACATCAAATTAATAAGACATACTACAAAGTGTGTTTGTGTATAGTCTTTTATAATAAACTCCTCATCATGTTATCAAATCAATTTCTCTATAGAGGAAATAAATAGGATTTTTTTGTTCCTGAACACTAATGTTAAACTACGCAGGCAGATAAGTCTAGCTGCTACCCCCAAAAAAAAAATAAAAATAAATAAATAAATAAAATAAATAAATAAATAAATAAATAAATAAATAAATAAATAAATAAATAAATAAATAAATAAATAAATAAAAATCCTTCAAGATATTGTCAATTAAAAATGAAATGTGTAATTTCTGCACCACTAGCATCACCAAAGGATTTGTAAAAAATAGTGACAGGTTTCCAAAACTCTTGTTTTGCCATAAAAAAATAAAAAAATAAAAAAATCCTTACCCCAAACACAAGCAATTGTTTGAGCTGATTAGGATTCGGTATAGCATCACAGAGCCACAGTGCTTAAAATTAAATAGCCCACATCATCATTCATTTACACAGAATATGTAATTTTAATGTGTCATTGTGGTACCTGCTGGGGAACGATAGAAAAAAAACAAGACACGAGACAGTTACACTAACATCGCAGCACCTTTTCAGAGTCAGAGCAGATAAAGCAGACAGCGCTCTTAATTACCTGCCTGTTTGTTTGGCGCACACGGGTCTGACATCCCCACAGATACAGCTCAACTAAGCACTAGCATTTGCTATAGATCCCCAGCATGACCTTTGTGAAGCTGTCAGCCCTCTAAACACTAATAAAAAAATGAGAGTAGTTCCTAAACACAAATTCATGCCAGAACGAGCCTGGGGAGCGATGACACGCAAGTTGCGCATTGGAAATCATATAAGAGCAGTGTGTTTCACTGTACACCATCTGCTATACAAGAGTCCCGGTAGGGCTGTTTCGAGCATCTTCAGAAAGTGGGCTATGGCTTTCTGTCTTCTGGAAACTCAGAAATCTGCATCAAGTCAACGGCTGCCAGCAGTTCCCAAGTTATCAGCTGTCCCCAAAATGGTGCACCAGTTTTATATAAGCTTGTAATGAAGTTTAAAGAAAATATTACATGTAAGAGAAACTGGAAGAGTAGAAATTATGTCAGAATGTTCCTCATTTCTCCTAGTGTCGCTATAAGTGTCACTATGATCTGGAAGAAACCCAATGATGATCAAAACAGGCCCTGAGGATGTAGAACTCAATAAAATATAGTGTTTTCTTTTAAAGACTTTTTTTTTCTTTTTTATTCCTGTGTTGGCATATTTCCTTTTAAAACTGATCATGCCTACGTTTTTTTATTAGCCTATAGGTTTAGTTTGTTCAGATTTACTCAGGAGAGAAAGACTGCATTTTTTAAACGTACATTACCATACAAATCTTTTGGGTCTGGTAAGTTTGTTTGCTTTTTATGCTCACAAAGGCTGCACTTATGTAATCAATTATACAGTAAAGACAGTCATATTATAACATATTATAACAATTTAAAATGTTTTCTAATTTATTATATATTTTAAAATGTAATTTTGTGATGGATTTTAAGCAGCCATTACTCCAGATTTTCTAATTATTTTGTGGAAAGTTTAAAATAACAGCATTAAACATTTTTTTTACTGTCACTTTTTATCAATTTAATCCATCCTTACTGAATAAAAAATATTAATATCTTGCAAAAAAGAAATTCCATGCTAATGCCATTCTTTGAAATACCCTGGAGTAGCTTATAAATATCAAGGCATATGAATATCATAAGCATTCAGAATTCTGCTATGTATATTCCCTTGTATGCCATAGTATCGCCCCATTACATTCTCTTGTATATAGGGTGACATTTTTGAGATGAAGTATCCTGTTTGTCTGGGACCATTGATCTGATTTGTGTTTCCTTTTTGTCTTTCTGCTCTTCGTGAGGCTGCATTTCATTATCGGTCAGAATTAATGCTAGACAAATAATTTTTTAGAATGCAAACCCATTTGACACAAATGCAAACGCCTATTTGTTTCCTAAGTGCACCGAATCAAAGGCTTCTTAAAGGATACAGTAGATTACCTTCAAGAAGGGCCTCCTTTCCTAACTGACTATTGATTTGTGACTAAAAGAGCTCATTATGCTCAAGTGCTAGGCACTAATCTTTTGAGTTTTTTTTTTTCTTCAACTGCCCTTTCAAGATGAATGTCAGATGCAAAGACAATTTAACAAGCTCAACTTCAATGAGGAGAGAAATCAGATTTAAAGGAATAGTTCAGCCAGAGATGAATATTCTGTTATCATTTATTCTACCTCAAGTCTTTGTAAACCAATATGGCTGACTGACTTCACAAAAGCTGATTTTTGAGGAATATGCAGGTGGCTCTTTATCATTAAAAAGGTGAATGGGAACAAATGGTGGTAAGCTCCAAAAATCCATTAAAAGTTTATTTTAACCAATTTTCTAAACCATTAGATAGCTTTTATGTAATGAACAGACTGAAATATTCCCTCCACTACAGCTCACAACTGAAATACAGCGTTGTTCGACACATCTTGAGATGTGAATGTGATTTCATCATTGGTTTGTGGGTGTCTTGTCACCAAATATCATTGACGTCAAACTTCACCTCACCTCACGGCATGACTAACAGCGCCATATTTGATTTGACAGCAAGATTGAAGGGTTTGTAATACAGTGCATGGGGCATTTTTTCCCTCATATTGGAGTCTGACAGTCCCAATTTACTTGGTTATATGGTAAACAATAACTAGGATATTCTTAAATGTATAAATTTACCTTTTGTAGGAAGAAGGCACAGGGGTCAGAAAAATAATTTCACAATGTTCATTTTAGACCCTACTTTACAAAATGAAATGACTACCAATGATTTGGTAAACACAGTTTCACAGACATTTTGGATTCTTTTTTTGCTAGTTGCTTTCCGCTGCTGTATACATATTGAATTTTAATTTTTAAGTGAACTATCCCAAATGATGGAGACGGAAGGGGACGAAATGTTGCTTGTACCTAATGAAGTTCGAAGCTTTACTATCACTGTGTGGACATCTTGTACATTGCTTCATTTTGTCCTGCATTTGTGCCAGACTTGCACATTTTTCCAAAAGCTTCTCTACAGTCTATCACACATTTCTTATTTCCAAGAAACTATTTCCATAGCGTCCCTGGCACATGCACAATGCACAAACTCAAAATGAACTGTGGTTAAATGTCCTCTTGCAAACCTCGGGATTACATTCAAAGAAGTTAATTTGCAACCACTAAAGAATTCAGATCATTCAGTTCAGTATGTGCTCTAGTTTCTCAAAGACACATAGCTGGAGTTTTTGTAAAGTCAGTAAAAGAAAAATCAGGTATTTCAAAGGTAAATATTAGCATGGCTATCACGATGTTCAGTGTCACAATGAAGAGCACCATGACTGTCTGGCTTCAAAAGTTTATGTTTTGTAATTTTTTTGTAATTTAAATTTGTAAATGTATGGTATAACGAGGCTAAAGGCACAGGATAATGTGCTTTTCACTACTCCCATAGTGTATGATTGCAGTAAAATAAAAAGCATTTTTATTGAACATTGATAGAGCAACATATTTGGAAATATAAATGATAAACACAGGTCAATACAATTTGTTCATTGCAGAAGTACAGAAGAAAAAAAATGGTAAAGCTGAGATCTCAATTTATTACGGCTTTACATAAACAATAAATTATTTTATATGATCAATATCATTTTTTAAAATATAACCATTTTATTATAAGTATGATGATTATCACTAAGGCGGACATCTAACTTAATAAATGATATTGACTGCTTGAATCGAACATCTCAACAAAAGGAAAAGGCAGCTAGATATTTAATGATTTTGCATTTAGCTCCAACAACAGGCAAGCTTTTTTTTACCTCAAATAAAATACTTTTATACACTCTTCAGTTATTAAAACTACTGTTGATTCAATTACTATGAACAAAACCGAAAATCATTACCAAGACCTTTCTCAAAACATATTTGCTAACGATTTTCATTTGCTACATAAATCTCTCACATTGAAATAAATAAATACATACATATATAAATAAATATATAAATATTAGATCAACCGAGAACATTTTGTTTTGTCACCCACAAACATGTGCAGGGATGAGATTTAGTGTAAATTAAATGTAAATTCATGTCCCAGTCACATTTTTCTTGAAACAGACATTACTTAAAATAAGGATCTATTTTGTATGTTTACATTAACAATGTACTTAATGGTCTATTGTATTAATTAAAACCAAGTTTAAATCTAATCAGTTTTACTTAATACTTACTATATACACACACACAACCAGTTGATTGCTTACTAAAGAAAACACAGATTATGTTTTCAGGCCATTTGAAGTTTGATTTTGACTTGACAAAGTGGTGATATATACAAGAGTGTAAAATTACTTTTTTCTTAGTCCACTAATTAGCACCAATATTTTGTTTATTCAGACTGATTGGCAAACGGAACGCGTATGAAAAAAAGACGCGGGATTTATCGCATGATCATAACTAGTCATATCCAATCATATCACGATGGAGGTTTTGCCTCCTCTCATGTAACTTTCTCCTATTCATTATCAATTAACCCCACCACTCTCACCGCACACTTTAAGGGGTCTGCTTTCTATAGATATATTTCTCATGTCTGTGAGGCAAGTATTTGCTGAGATTCAGGATGCTTTATTAACGTGTCTGCGATGAAATTTGACAGAGACAGTGACGGCAGAGTGTGCACTCTGTATATTGTCTTTATTTTACAAAAGCACACTGTTTTGTTGTTATTATGACTATACTCAAATAAAAGTAGACCCTTTGCAATTTCATCATCATGATCAAAAATGACAGAGCCTTTTTAGTTATATTCATGGTCATCAAAAAAAAAAAAAAAACATGACCGCACTGCCCCTGGCGCATGTTCAAAAAAATGTTTTGCGATGAGTTTTTGTCTTATCTAGTACACTGGAAGAAAACTAAATCAAATGTGCTTTTTACCCCAGCGAGCCTGTTGATACCGCTATTCTTGTTACAAAGTCATTTATACTGTATAAACACACTTTTTTCCCAACTAGCAATATAGTCTCAATTTACTAAAACATCTTTCCATTGTAGGTGAAAGTTTCCAAGAGAAACCATTCAAATTTCAGTCCATCTGTTTGTTCCACTAGCTAAAACAAATTACAGCTGAGTGCATGTGTGTAAGTATCCTCTGACCTCTTCTAAGAGGTAACGTTATGATGCTAATGGCATATGGAGGACAAACACGTGCCGTTAAAAGCCGCGGATGCTCAGGTCGGGCTTTTCGGCAGGTTCGCTTTGAAACTCGGCAACCTGCGATTGAAGGAAACGAGAGTCCAACAAGTTTTTCCACTTAGCCGATTTGCTCACTTAGACACACAGTCGGTTCCCATCTGGGAGAGACCACACAGACAGGAAACATTGTCTGAAGTGAATTAGACATATTACAGACAAGCTCAGCTCGCATGACTGAAACACTTCTGTGAGATTTGGAGGCGAAAGACGTGATGTGTATACCCCGGTTATGTTAAGCAAGTGACCACCTCACCTGTCACTGAGGTCTCTCAGAGAAGGTTGTTAAAACCCATCTCAGGATGTAGTGAGGGAGAGTCGGAGAGCATGTTGAAGGACGGGGGTTGACCTCTCTGCCTTTTTCTTCTTTCTGACTGGAGCCTCCATCCAGCTTGAGAAGTAACTCTAATGAGCAGAGCCCATCACTGCAGATGCCAGCTGCCTCTTTCAAACACCGCGGCGCTCACAATTTCTTTCTCTCTCTCTCGCTGTCAGTCTTTCTTGACGGCACCGCACGCCTCCAGGTTCGGCCCTGATCTCTATTATGGTCCTCCCATCTGCCACAGGGTGTCATGGGGCCCAAACTCAACCACAGGGCCCTTGTCAGGACCAGGCAATGAGAGACGTGAAATCAAAAAAAAAAAAAAAAGGATGCGGCACCGAGGATGGATGGAGGGCTGTGGAGTGACTGCCTCCCTCATCACTGGTTTCTCTTGTTCGCCTTCTTTCTCTGGCCCCCTGTCAGTATCGGTGACAAGAGCCAGCCTCATAAAAACTTAATGAAGCATCTTGGTAAAGGAGCGAGAGCCAGGACTCACAGATTGAAGGCCTGTGTGAAGTTTGGGGAGGGACAGGTTATGCCTGACATCCACAGCTATCAGTTTAAAACTCCAGCTGAAGAGAAAAAAAGCAGTACAGAAAAACTCTTCTCAGAAAATTCTCAGACTAAGTTGTCTTTTTTAATGATAAACAGGAAATCAAACCTGGTTGTTCTAAGTGTAAATGCACAATGGGAGGTGGTAGTGCTCAACCTCACCCTGTCCTGTGCCTGTCCGCTAAAGAAAAAGAAGTTTTGGGACAGGAAATTCTGTGTTAAGCCAGGGATCAATGTCAAAATCTGGAGAGTGAGATAATGTCTTCTTCAAGTGGTCAAGGTTTGGCTGGTTAGCATGGTTTAGTTTACCCCTGCTGGTAGATGCTGTAACTACACTGCTCCACACCAAAAGTTTTTTTTTTTTTTTTAGTGGACTGACCAAACACGAGCTATACAGTACAATCATGGGCACCATTTGAGTAAAAAAAAAAAAAAAAAAGTGGTAACGACGGCAGAGAGTGGACCCTGTTTATTTTGTTTATTTTACAAAAGTACGTTGTTTTATTGTTATTATGACTATACTCATATTAACACTAATAAAGTAGACCCTTTGCAGTTTCAAACCATACCTTATTCTTATCTGTATGGTCAAAAATGACAGAGTATTTTTAGTTCTTTTCACGGTCATCAAGAAAAGAACTAAAGGCATGTTCCCTAGGGCATTTTCAAAAAAAGTGCTGCGATGAGTTTTTGTGTCATCTAGTACACTAGAAGATAATAAAATCAAATGTGCTTTTTACCCCAGTGTGCCTGCTGATACCACTATTCTTGTTAAAAAGTTATTTATACTGTATTAACACACTTTTTTTCGCAACTTGGAATGACAATAGTCCCAAATTACTAAAACATCTCTCAAAAAAGTGGTAACAACTTAATGAATTGACAAAATATGGCATAACAATCAGCACTGTTTTGCATACTTACAACTAGAACAAGGTGTCCATCATAAGACATCACAAGACCATATTGTACATTCTCAGAAAAAAAAGGTACAAAAGTTGTCACTTGGCCAGTATCCTTTTAAAAGTTACTAATATGTACACTTTAGATACTACACTCTTAAAACGGATGTGTTGAAAACAACACAACCTGTGTTGTTTCTTAACACGATTATGTACACAAAATGATACAAAATGTGTTAAAATAGTAAACTTTTTAGGAGTGTAATATGAAAATTTAAGGTACTTATATGAACCTTTTAGGGGTAAACCTTTTGAAAAGGTACCAGTGACAGTTTTTTTTCCAAGTAAATCACAGACACTCTTAGAGAAGCTACAAAAAAAATGTACTAAAGTATCTCTGTACTTCATTTACCCCTACATACCTTACTAGTAGAAAACACACCAGTGACAGTTTTGTATTTTTATAAAGTGTATAAACTGTATTTATGTACTAATATTAAACATTTCTACAATACAGATGAGCAATTTTTATTTGTATTTGTTGTGACTGTGGCGTGATATGTATTTGATAAATGGATGGTATTAAAATTGTGTATCATGTTGTCAAGATAAATTAAAAATAAAACTACACACTATTATCAAAATGCATGATAGATAGATAGATAGATAGATAGATAGATAGATAGATAGATAGATAGATAGATAGATAGATAGATAGATAGATAGATAGATAGATAGATAGATAGATAGATAGATAGATAGATAGATAGATAGATATAGATAGATAGATAGATAGATAGATAGATAGATAGATAGATAGATAGATAGATAGATAGATAGATAGATAGATAGATAGATGATAGATAATTAGATATATAGACAGAAGATCTGAATTAAGTCTTTTATGCATTAGTGCACCATTCAATGCTCTATCTGCACCAGAATGCATTGTGAGAAGAAAAAAAAAACTTATTTTCTCTTCTTTATGTGTTATTATTTGTCTGGTTATAAAGCTACTCTCTAATAACAAATAAAAAGAAGAAGAAACCCTTCACTGGCCCCTCATGGCTGCTGGAATGACATCTGTATCCTTCTTTAGCGACTTTCTCCAATTGGTTTTGGGTCCAAAAATAGCCGCCTAAGGCGCTAGTATATGCTGCCCCCCAGGCTCCTCCTCTGCCTCTCCATCTTTATGTCTTTCTCCCTCCAGCAACTTGACGTCGTAATTCAGAACAACTTCAAATATCTTTATAGTTGTAAAAACAAAATCACCTTTCTTTGTACTCAAAAACAGAAAGACAGAGACAAAGACATACGCAATTTCACCAAAAGATTGGCTTAGAGAGGTTCCCCTGGTTTGAAATGGCAAATATTTGATATCTGTCAGACATTAGCAAGCAGGATTCAGCCATCATTTTAGTTTTTCAGAAAGAAAGTGGTGTACTTTCATGACACATAGATTATTGTGCTGTCTATCATGACCTGAATCTCTCACAGTCTTCACACCAGGCTTCTGACTTGCTACTTTAAATAACTCACTCAACACTTCAGTCACAATTTGAAAATTCACACCAGCAATGGCTTCTGTACAAGCCTGTACAACCCTGAAAGACTTATGCAGTCATTAATGGGTCTAGAATAATGGGCCAGTCTCAGTCTAAAATGTCTTATACACTGTTCCTTTGCTCAAAAGAATAATTTGGTATTTTAAAAAAAATGTAAATTGAAAATCGTATTGATTTCTCTAGTTAAAATAATAAATATTATAATCTACATCAATAATTGTTGAAGAAAAAGTGACCTCTGCTTATACAAATGCTAATATATATAGTACTGTGTTCAGCACAACTGACACAAAAACCTATCAGTTGAGCCTCAATGTGGACGTAAAGCTAAAGCGAAGTCTTGGACTGAGATTGGAGGTTTTCACACAGGTTGATTTGTGAGCAGAGGGACATGTCAGAAGGTCTAATGTCAGTGGTCTCAGAGGTTATACTCCTCTGTGGCTGGTGGATTACAGTCTAATACAGGCTGTCACTGAGAGAACAACACACACTGATTAATGCTTATATTGTGTGTGTGAACATGCAAAAAACAATTATTCTAATAAAGCACATTTATAAATGACAAACGACATTACTATACCGGTTTGGACTTAGTGAAATCAAGCGTTACAGATTTAAATAGGTATTTCAGACAGATGATAATATTGGGATGATGCTGGAGGCATCTGTGTCAGGTTACCAAATCTTTGAGACCAAAAAATAGGTTTGTGTGGTAATATTGTGCAAATAAGTACTTTCATACTGACGCCACCCATTTACTGCAGAGGATCCATTGGTGAACAAGTGATGTTATGCTACATTTCTCGAAACCTGTTCTGATAAGGAAACAAACTCATTTACATCTGGAGTAGCCTGAGCGTGAGTACATTTTTAGCAACTTTTCATTTGAACAAAACAATAAATAGAAGACTCATAGCATTTTATTGTTACACTCTTAATGATAAACAGTACTGATAATGCCATGTGTGCACTGCATTGCAATAATGTTAAGGGTTTCCTACTGAGCTACATAATACATAAATGCACATTTGGAATAGAAGAAATGTCAAATATGGCTACTTTATTGATACAGTACAGCTAAGCAGTGCACAGCCTCTCTATTCAGAAACCAACTCCACACAAGGTCAAGATTATCTAGTTATAATACAGCATGTATAGCTTGAATGTAATGTAAGTAGCTTTGGATAAATAAATAAATAAATCTGTCAAATGCATGAATGTAATTCTCTAAGTGTGGTTCAGAGAGTGTTTTAAATCGTCCGTGAAATAATAGCTTCTTTAGGAGGGACAGAATTTCTGATTAGTCTACACATATTGCACTATTTTTTTAATGCTGTATATACAGTCACTGACAGGCTGACACTGGTATGCAATTATTTATTTCTGGTATATTATTGTGACACCATCAAATTCTGATTTTTCTGTCTCTAAACAGCAAATAAAAGAAATACATGTCATTTAGAGACATGTCATTTAGTGGGTCTATGTTAATGGTTCATGGCCAGAAAAGGCTATCAATAACCTGGCAGACAGCTGCATAATCATTTGAATGAGCTTTGCAATACCAGTGTATTATTATGATACCATAAAAACATTGATTCACATTTAAATGGATAGTTCACCCAAAAATTTAAAGGAGTTGAAAGGAAAAAATATATTTTGAAGAATGTTGGTAACAATACAGTTGACGGTAGTCATTGAGTTCCACAGCATAAGGAAAAAGGAAGATATTTTGATAAATGTTGGTAAATAAACAGTTGAGGGTAGCCAATGACTTCCATAGTATCACCAATAAATAAATAAATAAATAAGAATGAATATTGATAACCAAACAACTGACAGTAGCCATTGACTTCAATAGCATAGGGACAAAAAAAAAAAAAAAAAAAAAACGTGGAATGAAAAAATATATATATTTTGAAGAATGTTGTCAACCAAAAGGTTTACGGTAGCCAATGACTTCCATAGTATGGTAAAAATACACAAATGCCAGTAACAAAAAAAATGACACTAGCCATTGAGTTTCATTGAATGGGAAAAAAAAAGAATATGTTTTAAATAATATTGATAACCAAACAGTTGACGGTAGCTATTGACTTCCATAGCATGGTAAAAAAAAAAAAAAAAGAATAGATTCTGAAGAATTTTGATAACTAAAACATTGACAGCAGCTGTTGACTTCCATAGCATGGAAAAAAAGTGCCATTGAAAAAAAAGTATATCTTTTGAAGAATGTTGGTAACAGTTGGTGGTAGCTATTGACTTCCATAGAATTGGGGAAAAAGAAAGATATTTTGAAGAATGTTGGTAACCAAACAATGAAAAAAAGGAAAGGAAAGGAAAGGATGTGACATGTGGCCAAGTACAGTGACCCATACTCAGAATTTGTGCTCTGCATTTAACCCATACAAGTCTGTACACACACAGTAGTGAACACACACTGTGAACACAGTGGGCAGCCAATGCTGTGGCGCCCGGGGAGCAGTTGGGGGTTCGGTGCCTTGCTCAAGGTTCTCACCTCAGTCATGGCATTGAGGCTGGAGAGAGCACTGGTTAACCATTCCCCCTACCGACAATCCCTGCAGGATTTGAGACTCGAACCCGCAGCCTTCGGGTTACAAGTCAGACTCTCTGTCCATTAGGCCACAACTGTCACCATCATTCTTTTTTTTTTTTTTTTTGGTTCAACAGAAGAGAGAAAATCATGGAGGTTTAGAACAGCTTGACACTGAGTAAATGATGACAGAATTTTGGAATGAACTATCCCTTTAAAAACAAAATGATCAGTGGTTAGTCAGAACTGCACGATGATCAAATGTTCTGTTCCTATCCAAGTGGGATGTTTTACCCCAAAATAAACTGCAAAGTGAGCCTGGCATTATGCAAGATATTGTGTGTCAAAAAAAGCAGCTGTTTAATTTCTATCAGCTAAAAGGTTTTATGACAACAAATTCAACAGGTGTCCCACATCAGTGCCACTGCAGCATCATAGTGTCTTTTTTAAAACACAAGATCAGACGCTGCATACTTGTCAGCACTTGTTCTTTTGTTCAGCGTTTTTTGGTTACATCTGTGAAGGGAATAAACATTTGAAAAATTCCTCTGTGGCGATATGGTGCGGTTTTCGTTGTGCTTTCATTTGTCAGCGTAACCGGCGCAGGGCCGTTCAGCATTGATTAGCATTAGGGAGCTGTTGCTCTGCTTGAAGCTTCTTCACCAGGGACACCAACACGCAACACAACAAGCCTTCATTTAAAAAAGAAAGGGAAATAATAACAGCAAATATTCAAAGCAAGGGGTCTTTTCATTTGATTGTCATTGTATTCCCGTGCGTTGCGGAGGTGGCCTGATCACATGCCTCAGGCTAAAGGGGATTTCTAGCTGATTTGGTGAAGTGGCAACCTGTATCCCATATCTACCCCATGGCAACCAGCCAGGACGGTGAGGAGCACGCTGAGATATTATAGGCTGGAAGATTAAAATGGCCCCTAGCTGTTGAGAGGGTGAGCGGGGTCCCCTCTCCCATCGCACATGGAAGCAAATTAGCCAGCCACAGCAGGGTGTGTGTGTGTGTGTGTGTGTGTGTGTGTGTGTGTGTGTGTGAAAGGCAGTGTTTACTTTGCACTCACCTCTCCCACATCTCTACAGAGAATAAGAGAAAGATGGAAAGTGTGTAAGAGAGAGAAAGAACAGCAAAGAGAATTCACTGCAGGCCAAAGCAAAGCTTTTTAAATAAACACACATGAAATAGCAAGTACAAGGAAAATTCACTTCCTTAATGTGAGATATTTAATAAAAAAATATTATAATGACATAGACTGAATGACTGACTAATTTCTTAATTGACAGAAATATAAAAATATGCAAAAATGTAACAATCTACGAATGGCATGGAGCGGCAGACCAACTGCAACAATGAGCCATTTTAGGATGATTTTGGTCAAAATGGCTGAAAAATCATAAATACAATCTCTGGTCATACGATTTAATGGGATTTCACTTTTTACCAATAGGTGGCACTGTTATCAAATCGATATGGTGTGGTCAGTGTAAAGATACAATTGCACATACAAAGTTTGGTGTCAATATGTCAAAGCTTTGCAGAGATACAGCCTCAGACGTAGTCTGGCATCATGCCTTAGTGGCGGTGTTGAAACGGATGAGTAGTTTAAAAAGGAAGTTCGGCCCACAATGGAATAATTGGTGTCTATGTTGTTGGCCTGACCCAAGGAATATTTTGAGACCAGTTTCATTATAATAGGCTAATGCAGTCAATAAGTATTAACATTTTTGGAAAATGAATAATTAAAGGTTAATGAATGGTTTACTACTCTTGACCAATAGATGGCACTGTCACCAAACTGATGTGGTGTGGTCAGCGTGAGGTGACCATGGCACATACAAATTTTAGTGCAAATATGTCAAACTTTGCAGAGATACAGCCTGCAAATTTGTTGATGTGCTAAACAAAAACTGTTTCTTACTGGACATCAACACAAAATCAATGATTTTTTTTTTTTTTGTCAGCATGGTCTGAAGATGATCCAAGTCAAATTTGCTGAAAATCGGAGTAATGGTCTAAGACAGGGGTCCCCAAACTAAGGCCCGGGGGCCGAATGCGGCCCGCCCCCACATTTGGACCGGCCCTCTGAACAATGCCAGTACAAATGTAATTTTTAATACATGTTTTACTTATATCATGTCAGTATTTGATAATAGAGGTTGGCTTTCAAACTAAAATTTCCCTTAGTTATTAACATTAGAATTGTTAGAATTAGAATCCCTTAGAATTATTTGTTAAATTCACCAACAGAATGGTACATTCAACATAATGCGTCATTGTGATTGAACAGGTGCAAAATCAAGACTTCACTCATGTCCCAGTTACCCAAAATTTTTCAGCTGAGAAACCAGTGGCCCCATTCCCAGTTGAAAAGCCTGTGGAAGCGCTGAAAATGCTGAAGGCGGAGTTTGACATTTGTTAAAAAACACAGTGGACCAACACCAGCAGATGACATTGCACCCCAAATCATCAAGGAACTTGAGCTACGAGCTTCTCCGCCCTTCCACCAGACTCCAGGACCTTGGTTTCCAAATGAAATACAAAACTTGCTCTCATCTGAAAAGAGGACCACTGGGCAATAGTCCATTTCTTCTTCTCCTTAGCCCAGGTATGATGCCTCTGATGTTGTCTGTGGTTCAGGAGTGGCTTAACAAGAGGAATATGACAACTGTAGCCAAATTCCTTGACACGTCTGTGTGTGGTTTGCTCTTGATGCCTTGACCCCAGCCTCCTTGTGAAGTTCACCCAAATTATTGAATCAGTTTTGCTTGACAAGCCTCTCAAGGATGCGGTTCTCTCAGTTGGTTGTGCATCTTTTTCTTCTACACTTTTTCCTTCCATTTAGCTTTTTGTTAACATGCTTGGATACAGCACTTTGTGAACAGCCAGCTTCTTTGGCAATGAATGTTTGTGGCTTACCCTCTTTGTGAAGGGTGTCAATGCTTGTCTTCCGGACAACTGTCAGATCAGCAGTCTTCCCCATGATTGTGTAGCCTAGTGAACCAAACTAAGAGACCATTTTGAAGGCTCAGGAAACCTTTGCAGGTGTTTTGAGTTGATTAGCTGATTGGCATGCCACCATATTCTAATTTGTTGAGATAGTGAATTGGTGGGATTCTGTTAAATGGGAGCAAAATCATCACAATTAAAGAAACCAAAGTCTTAAACTACTTCAGTATGTGTGCATTAAATTTATTCAATACACAAGTTTCACAATTTGCGTTGAATTACTGAAATAAATGAACTTTTCCATGACATTCTAATTTATTGAGATCCACCTGTATATCTTTTAAAAAGAAATTATAATTTTTCTGTGTGGTGCATAACAAAATAATAAACTATTCTAGCATTAAAAGGAATAATAAACACAGGTAAAATCATAATAAAATAATAATAATAATAGTAGTCAGTCCAGCCCATGGAATTTTCTTTTATAAACCGACCCCCCCCCCCCCCCCATTAAAGAAAAGAAAATTATGTGGCCCTCTCAGAAAAAAGTTTGGGGACCCCTGGTCTAAGAGTTCGCAAAAGTAGGTTTTCAACATAAATCAAAATGGCGGATAGGAAGTACATCCCATTATGGCATAATTTGTATTTATGTTCTTGGCATGACCCAAGGAATATATCAAGACCAGTTTTATTACAATACGCTAATCTAAACAAAAGTTATTAGGATTTTTTAAAAATCTCTTTATAACTTTTGACCACAAGGTGGCGCTGCGTCCAAACTTTTTGAGCATTGTCAGTGCATGTGCCGAAGACACATAGCGAGTTTTGTAATAATATGTTGGTGTGTTCGTAAAATATAGCATTGTACAACACAATTCAAAATGACAGACGCCCAAAATGGCTGACATGGAAAAATAGGGTATTGTTCAACTTGGCATGCTCCACTGAATCTAAAGAGACCAGATTTTTTTATCATTATTTTAGCATGACTAGCAAGTCGCTAGCATGATTTTAGCATGACTAGCAAGTCGCTAGTTGGCACTGCACCAAAACACTGCAGGTAGACTGAGGTCATGCTTGTTATAACACACACCAAGTTTAGTCTCAATATGCAAAATCGTTGAAGAGATAAGGCTCACATACATTTTTGCGTGCTTTTCATAGAATTAATTTGTGTGTTATTCAAGAATGGTTTGACAAATCAACTTGAATTCCAAAACTTTTTGCCAGCATGGTCTGAAGATGATCTAAGCCAATTTTGGTGAAAATCAGACAAATCCTGCTAGACCTTACTTTTCAAAAGTAAAATAATTGAAATTTTGAACAAGTGGCAGCACTAGAGAGTTTGAGTTAAAGACTCCAAACTTGCTATGGTTAATGTTGAGACTGTCCTCTATCAGTGTGCCAAATTGTACAACTTTTCTGCAAGCAGATCTATGGGCTGCCATAGACTTCCAGAGCGGAAGAAAAACAACTCTAAAGGATATACTGTAATAGGTGCCATCGCACCTGCGGTTATATGATATGGATTCTGCAAATAAATTAAGAAAAAAAATAGGGTAGAATTTAGGCACATAGTAAAGACATTAGCAGCCAGAATTATCATGCTTTCAATTTGACACAGAGGAAAAATGCAAGGCTTTGCAAAAACTGATGCTCTATCATGTTGCCAAAAGTTGAGAAAATTTTGACCAATGTGAATTTCAAAAAGACAGGGAATGCTGTTGAATTGCTTTTGGGAATTCCATCCAATGTATTCCCGCTTGATTTCAAACTGACCCATTTCTTTCCACAGCCTCTAAATGCATCTTGCACATTCTTATCTGTCAAATGCGCCATCAGAGCTTTCTCTAGTGTGTAAACACCCAAACTGTTCTTCAGCACACATTTCCCTGGTGTAAGTTGATTGTCTAAATGATGTCTCCACATGTAATTGTGAGCTTGACTGATGCTGCTCATTCAGAAATAGACAAAATATGCTCATTCCTCATTATAACAGCTCAGAATGCCAAAATAAAACAAATGCATCCATAATTCATCCGCTCTTCAAGAGAGGATAGGCACCCATAAGTTTTGGGGGACTCCACTACAGTCCTGGCACACAGTTGGGAAAAATATGAGAAAACAATTATTAAATGGGGGGAACAAGAAAACAAATGGAAAGTCATTGTAGCATTGGAAAGTTTTTTTCTTTTCTTTTTTTAAAAGTAATACGGTACTTGTCAAAAGTTTGGAAACATTACAATTTTTTAAATGCATTTATGCACTCAAAGATACAGTAAAAACAGTAATATTCTGAAATAGTATTACAATTTAAAATAATCATTTTAAAATGCATTAAAATAGAAAATGTAATTTATATTACAAAATGTTTTATTTCAAATAAATACTGATCTTTTGAATTTAATTTGAATAATAAAAAAAAAATCAGAGGGAAAAATGTTTCTACATATTAACCAGCAGAAACTGTTTCAACATTGATGATAATAAGAACAATTGTTAAAACAATTGAACACCGATAATAATTGAGCAGCAAATAAGCATACTAGAATGATTTCTGAAGGATCATGTGGCACTGAAGACAGAATTAATGATGCTGAAAATTCAGCTTTGCATCACAGGAATAAATTACATTTTAAAATATATTCAAATATAAAATAGTTATTTCAAATTATAATATTATTATTGATTTTACTGTATTTTTGATCAAATAAATGCAGCCTTGGTGGGCTGTATTCACTATTAAAAATTGCAATTTACTTAAGGGACAAAACAATGCAAATAACTTTTTTTTGTGTGTGTGTGTGTGTGTGTGTGTGTGTGTGTGTGTGTGTGTGTGTGTGTGTGTGTGTGTGTGTGTGTGTGTGTGTGTGTGAAAGTTGCTTTAAAAATTAACTGAAATGAAAAGGCTGAAATTTCTAAGAAGGCATGCCACTTCTTGTAGACAGAGAGAAGTAGATAAAGGCGGCCGTTCTCGACTCAGTGGCGCAAATAATATATGACCAGGTCATTAAAAGCGTTACCTCTGAAGTGGAGAAATTATGCCCTTAATGGCGATTAAAACTCCAACAGTTGCATGAATCATGCATTAGTACCACTGTAGAAGGGATATTTTTAAAGCCAGAACTCAAAGAAAATGACCAAGACTATAATTCCTCACTTTCTTTTGAGTTTGACTTCCAGCCCATTTGTCTACAAATGAATCCTTCGTGGAACCATCTCATAAAATCTTAATATTCTATTTCAAGTGACTTATATTGATTTGGATATTTAAAATATGCCCAGAAGAAGTTTAAAAGAAATTTTTTATAAATAAACCAGATCATTTTTCGAATAAGAGGTTTGTCACGACCGTACAGCAGCCACTAAGTGATGTTTTAAGCATTTGAACAATTTGAGCAGGCGATAACAACACTGACAAATGTGTTTCAATGTAACACTCCAAACCACAAATATAAACCATAAACAGATCTCGTGATGAAAATGTCTAGCATTATTAGAAACGATAGGTGTGTTTCTGTTGCCTCGCTGTAGTAATTGTGTGTTTGTGTTTAGTCGAATGTAACTCCTCGTCAGGCTGAATAAACTCATTTTGTTAGCGTGGCAGTAAATTCCTAGCTCAATTACTTTTATATAGTTAGCATAAAGAGTGATCAAACGTTTTGATCAATCAAATCAAGACAACAAGGGAGGGGAATGAAATAAGGTGAAAAACATCATGGTAAATGTGAAGCTCATTCAAACATGACATAAATCAAACCAGGTGAAATAACTGGAAGGTTTCATTATGGGATACTGGCTGCATGCTGTTGTGTTTCATGTGATACCAAGTATGAGACAGACAGTCTTTCTACATTTTCATTAGGGCATTTTGAACTATGTTGATTAAACTGACAGTTCACCTCAAAAACAAAATACTATTACTTACTAACCTTCATGCAGTTCCATTTATGTATGTATGTATGTATGTATGTATGCATGTATGTATGTATATACTTACTTCATTTTTTTTTTTTGAAAAATCAATGGAGTGAAATGAGAAAATATACAACTCTTCCCATAAAATGAAAATTCAGTAGACAAAAATAACATAAAAGCAGCCAATACGACTTGAATTTAAGAATATAGATATACATAACAATGTATATTATTTGCTAAAATGGAATAAATATTTTACACCGTATTTAATAAAAATCCATTTTTTTTTTTTTTTGGATCAGATATAACTGGTAGTACTAATGCAGAAAATCTCAAAATGAATATTATCTGAATAATTAGGCTATATATATATATATTCCTGAATATACATTACTTATTAATATATTGCCTCCAGGCACCATTTTGTGCATTGACAATATACATAACACATAACTTGATGCATATTAACTTACGTACAGTATATAACTTGAAATGAACACTTTTAACAAAAAAAAAAAAAAAAAATATATATATATATATATATATATATATATATATAGATAGATAGATAGATAGATAGATAGATAGTCATATCAATTATTAATTTTAATATTAATTGCTAAAATTGAATGAAAAAAATTTGCACTACATTTACTAAAAACACACAAAAAGAAAATATTACAACTTTTTTTAACAAATGCCAATGGTATCAATAGATCAAAAATACAGAAAAGAATGTAATATTGTGAAATATTTTTGCAATTTAAAATAGTGGTTTTAATATAATTTAAAATATAATTTATTCCTGTGACGAAAGCTGAATTTTCAGCATCATTATTCCAGTCTTTAGTTTCAAATTATCCTTCATAAATCATTGTAATATGCTGATTTATTATCAATGTTGAAAACAGTTGTGCTGCTTAATATTTTTTGGAACCTGCGGTACATTTTTCAGGATTCTTTGATGAATAAAACGTTAAAAAGAATATAAATCTTTTCTAACAATATACACTACCGTTCAAAAGTTTGGGGTCCAATTATTATTATTATTATTTTTTATTTATTAATACTTGTATTCATGATCATTCAGAAATCATTCTAAAATGCTGATTTATTATTATTATTATTGTTATTATTATTATTATTATTATTAATGTTTGAAACAGTTGTGCTGCTTAATATTTTTTTTGGAACCAATAATTTTTTTCTCAGGAATATTTTTTTGATGAATAAAAAGTTAAAAAGAACAGTATTTAAGTTAAAAAGAACAGTGTTTTTCAAAATACAAATATTTTTTTAACAATATAAGTCTATATATACATATATGGAGTAATGATGCTGAAAATTCAGCTTTGCATCACAGGAATAAATTAAATTTTAAAGTATATTAAAATACAAAACCATTATTTAAAAATGAAATAATATTTTATAATATTGCAGTTTTTTCCTGATTTTTTTTACCAAATAAATGCAGCGTTGATGTACTTAAGAGACTTGTTTAAAAACATTAAAAATCGTACTGATCCCAAACCTTTGAACGGCAGTACATTTACATGTTTACATATAATTTCCTATTTGGTTCAGTAAGGAAGAAAAACATTTCATGTAGCTGTAAAGTCCAGTAAAGCCAAATAATCAAGGGGGGAAAAATGTTAATTGTATTTTTACACAATTCAACCAAGCAATCTGATTGGCTGAGAACCATCTTCATCTATAACTGTCTCACCCCACCTACTTTGTTGCATAGCAACAAGCAAATGGTGAGGGCACTACTGATAATACAATTTATACTAACATTATGTTTTATTGTTGCATTGTTTCATTTTACAAACATTTCCCCATTTTCCATTGCTCTGACAAACATCCAGTCTCTTCTCAGTGTTGTTGTCTGCGCTTGGTGCCGCTAGTAACACAAGCTATATGTTTCACCTTTAATTATGATTATTAACGAGCACACAGGACACTGTGGCTTCTACAGTTTCGGGGCCTGTGCAGTGATTGGTTGACCTTTCCTTCCCTGATGTCTCACACTCTCATTTTTTTAAATGAAAAGTGAGAATGGTTATTTAGCGCAAGCGAACACCTAGAGAGGGCTGAAATGAGAGAACGCTGGATACATTGATTCGGTCTCTGGAGGAAAGGCTGAGACATTTGATACCTGTCCCCTTCACGTCTAGCACAGACTCTGGATTACACAGCTCTGACTCACTTTCACTCTCGGTTAAAATCCCAGCCCACTGGGGATTAGGATTGATTACTTAATTGCTCCTCATAGGGCCTGTTACCTCTAGAGAGCAATTTGAGCGAAGCAAACAGAGTCCCGACTCGATTGGAATTGAGATGTAACTCAAACTAAGGAAATGCCAAAAGGAAGACAAAGAGATGCTGACATAAAAATCAGATGGTTTCGTTAAAGTGGACTTCATTTTCAAAATACACCAATATCAGCACTGGGAAAAAACAATTTTACAATACTAACTAAATGGTTCAAAGACAAAAAAAGGGGTCTTTTCAAGCATCAAGGCAATAAAAGTGTTTTATGTTTGTTTGTTTATTTATTTATTTATTTTCTCGCACATTAGAAATTCTGGCGAAAATGACTAACATAATTTTTTACTATGATTTACAAAAAATAAAAATAAAATAATTCAATGTAACAATAATTTAGAACCACACTGAAACTCCAAATAAGGATGACATTGCTCCCAAAACTTTTTTTTTAATCTTTACCAATTTGCCACTATTTTTCAAACTACTAGGTTTTACCTATTTGTCAGCAGAAAGTTATTAATAATTCAAAGTATATATATTTAAAGTATGATCACTTAATTCTTTAATAATAATGCATTTTATTTGTAATGCACTTTTATTTTGCCCCAAAGGAAGCATATAAATGCTAAACAATATAGGTCTCAAAACAGATCCCTAAGGAACACCATGGAGGACCTGTCATTTTTCAAATATTTTAATGAGGTCAAAACAAATATATTTTTAATTTCATTTTTACTAAAGGTTTTGAAACATTAAAATAGACATCATACTGGTATTTATTAATTAATTTGATGTGAACACCAAAATGCACCTTGTTTTTGACTGTGATGAACATCTAATGAAACTACTGAGAATAATGGGAATACAACTCTATATAGAAAGTGCCACTAGGTGATACAAATTTGAGAGCAATTGTGCTTAATTGTCATGAAGATAATGTCACAAGGCAATAGTCTTAATGGTCTGTAAAATAGGCTAGCAACACATTTTTTTTTCTTTGAACTGACCTGGACATTTTTTTATGCAAATTCTCTCTTTAAAATCATCTGTTTGTAGATAGGTCACAGAACGAAGAAAAAAAAAAGTCTTAGCGCATCAGTAAATATGGATTGAATATTTCACACTGCCAAGTGAATTGCCATTGATGAGGCACAGAGGGAGGCTGAGAAAAAATCCAGCTTCAAAAACATTTTTTTTTCTTTTTTAGACATTGAATTTGGCCCTCTGCTAAGGCTCTGCTCATTCTAATGAAGCTGTGCTGAAGAGAGTCCTCGTGGCTTCCTCCCTGGAGCCATAATTGCAAGTTTGTGTCTGAGGTTGGTTGTTAAGACACATGGTTGACTGGACCTATGTAATCCTATGTAAATAGACTACATGTATCTATTATTTCTTTTAAATATACATTTTAATGGTTTCACATACCCACACAAGTTGTTGCAACACACATAATGTCTATAAACATGCCTATTGCATTTGAAAATTAACATCTCTCCACAAACCTAGATGAAGTATATTCCAAAGTGAATTCAAGATGGTCCTGTTCGGTTACAGCTGGATAGTCTATACAGTCTTAAAGTGGATGAAACACTTCAAGTAACTTTCTTTACTCAAGTCATTAAGACTAATATATGCTGCTTTCCACAAATCCCATGTACATTCGGTTAATGGGACTGCCTCCACCATTATAACAGCTGATCTTTGAGCCTTCGCCTTATTAGTTAGTTTTCATGCCCTGATGTTATCTCTCTTTGCAGTGTTTCAAAACCCTTCAGAGGGAAACTGCACAGACAAACACAAAAACCTTGGTCTCGCACAGCCAGACTTTTAATTGATTGATGCAGAGACAGACAGGCAGATACAAGGAAACAGTAGCCACACTGTAAGCATGAGATTCCTGACTTCCACTAAATATCATATTCCTAATTTCTTTTGTTTTCTTATATTGCATTCTCAATCAAAAAAAAAACAAAAAAAAAAAAAAAACAGAGTAAATGGGGAAAATGAACATAAATGCTAATTTTTGTGTTCTCTTTTTTTTTTCCTGTGTTCTAATTCCACAAATCCAAGACCCCCTGCCAAAATCTACTTTTAGGGTAGAGCATGGACTAACGGTGGCCGTCTGTGGGAATCAGCTGACATTCTGAGGGGCCTAATTGGCATTCTCTGCCCATCACCTGTCATTACAGTCAAGTATATATTTTGGAGTCCATTTGTGTTTGTTTTTTGCCTGGAGCTGCCATCCCAATGGTAATCCAAACGCTATTACACATGGATGAGACCTGCACAGCACCACTGATAAACTTCTCAGTATGCAAATGTCAAGCAATTAAAGGAAGTGAAACAGCCTCCAAACTCTTTGCATTTATAAGCGTGATACTGCGGCCATTTTACAATCCAATGCCCCTTGTGTAAACCTGTGCAGCACTTTGCATGATGATGCTTTAGTGCATTAATTCATTTTACCAGACAGGATTCAACTAGAGAGAAATATTATAAACTAAGCATGTTGTATTTAGTTTTTTCTTTCTTTTTTTTTTTTACCTTGACGTAAAATTTAAATGTTGAATATATGTTTCTTTATTAATCTTGAATCTTTAACATCATAGTAGTTAAAACTGTAAAAAGATCCCACTAACTTTAGTTTCAACCACAGACTGAAAAAAGTCTTACATTTTTTTATCGCTATATGTACTTTATATCTGTTGTTTGATTCTAAAAAAAAAATGTTTACAGTTTGTAGGGCTTCAAACCGAATAAGAGTCTATGCATTAGGTGGGGATTTTCTTTAAAGGCTCTAAACATTGTTAGTTCATGAATTAATAATTTATTTACTCAACTGATTCGTTAAAAAATACTGGTCTGATCATTGTGAATCATTGAATTATTCAGTCTGATTAAAAATACTGATTTATTTAGGAACAACACTACTGTGCTTAAAATATACATTCTATCAATTCTTGTTTTAATCAGTGTTGTTTTTGACAACCATCTTAGATTTAGTCTTAGTCTTAGTCTTTTGGACTAAAATGCTTCTTAGTTTTAGTCAAATTTTAGTCACTTCTATATGTGATAGTTTTAGTCCAATTTTAGTCGACGAAAAGTCAAAAAGGTTTTAGTCTAGTTTTAGTCAAAAAAGGGAAAAAGGTAGTCTTTTAACAAATTAATGTAGGTCAGTAAGTATTTTGCTGTTGGGTAGTGTCAATTATAAGTTCTGAAAATAGCAGATCTATAGTTCAACACAATGTGAGCTTCCGGATCGACTATTTTCACCAATAATTACAATAATGAAGGTATGTTTTAGAATATAAAAGACAAACAAGGATGGAATGCTAAAACGGCTTGCCATACTAGTATAGCAAAGAGTATTTAATGCTAAAACGGCTTGCCATAGCGTCAGATACTTTTTAAGTTTTAATTGGCATGCACAATAAGCGGAAATGTCATGCATTTTAAACGTCTGACGGACCACCCACTAACATTTTCGTCTATTCTCGTCTCGTCAATGAAAACTCACACACGTCTCGTCATGTTTTAGTCATCAACGAGCCATTTTTATCTCGTCATCGTCTCGTTATCGTCATGAAAAAAAGTGGCGTCAACGAAATGATTTCGTCATCGTCATCGTTGACGAAAACAACACTGGTTTTATTTTTATTTTTTTTTTGTAGAAAATAAAATATTTCACTTGCACTTGACTGCTTATAGAGTTTAGGTTTTTAATAACAAAGTTAACAATGACAACTTACTCAAATGATTTATTCTAAAACACTGGATCATTAAGATCTTTAAGAGTCATTGAATGATTCACTCAACTGATTAGGTCAAGAGCATTGATATATATATATATATATTTTTTTTTCAGAAATGAAACAAATGACAGAGTGAATCAATGAATCATTCACTCAACTGATTTGTTTAAAACATTGATTTATTCAGAAATGTTTTTTTTTCTTTCGAAAGTAAAACATATCACTTGCAAAACTACATCTAAAGCTCTGAATTGTCTTTATTATTGACTGCTTATTCAAAAACACTGAATCATTAAGATCTTTAAGAGTGAGTCACTGATTCTTAACTCAGATATTATTTACTCAACTGATGAAGAGAAGAGCATTGATTTATTCAGAAATTAAACAAATGACTACTGAGAGTGAATCAATGAATCATTCACTTAACTGATTTGTTCAAAAACACTGATTCATTCAGAAACAACACTAGTGTATGTTGCTCTGAGACACAACAAAGTAGACAAAGCAATAATAGAAAAAAGTGGCTAAAATATACATTCTAAATATCAATTCTTGTTCATTTCACTGTTATACAAAAGCAGTATCTCACAATTGTGATGTTGGTTGAATATTCGGTACAACAGCACTGTGAAACTGCTTTTTTTCCCCAATAGTAAAATTTCTTGCAAAACTACATCTGGAGCTTTGAATTGTCTTTATTAGTTTACTGCTTACAGAGCTTAGGATTTAGAAAATAAAGGTAACAATGACAATTTACTCAACTGATTCATTCAAAAACACTGAACCATTAACTGATTTGTTCTAAAACACTGACTTATTCAGGAACAACACTACTGCATGATACTCTGAGACACAACAAAGCAGACAAAGCAAAAATAGAAAAGCAGCAATATTGTGCCTAAAATACACATTTTAAATATCAATTCTTGTTTGTTTTAATGTTATATAAAACAGTATCTCACAATTGTGCTGTTGGTTGAATATTCAGTACAACAGCACTGTGATACCATTTTTTTCCCCCAACGGTAAACTTTCTCACTTACAAAACTACATCTGAAGCTTTGAATTATCTTTATTAGTTGATTGCTTATAGAGTTTAAGATTTTAGAAAACTTATTATTTGTTAATAATGACAATTTACTCAGCTGAGAGTGAATCAATGAATCATTCACTCAACTGATTTGTTCAAAAACACTACTGCGAGTTGCGACAACGAAGTAGACAAAGCAAAAATATAAAAAGTGACAATATTGTATTTAGAATGCTCTCAGTATCAATTCTTGTTTGCTTGTTTTGTTTTTTAAATCCCAGCAGTAAAATGCCTGGCTTGTGAAAATACATCTACAGCTCTGAATTCTTTTTATTAGTTAACAGCTCAGAGATTAGATGATTGAAAACTGAAAGTTAACAATTTGTTGGCTCGATTCCTAACACTAGAAAAGGTGAGGTCCTACAACTCAAGTGTTGCTTTGGAGCAACAATAGCATTTAGCCGATGTACAAAGGACTGTAGGTTTGATCTTTGCTCAGAGCAAAAGCAACTACACTGCTGCCATGACCTGGATAAACGCCCACGTGTGGCTTTTTACTCCAGGGAGAGCGAGGTGAGGTCAAAGGAAGGGGAGTGTAATGGATCATGGGTAGATGTGCTTTTGCTCTGCTTTTCGAGAGCTCATTCTTCTAGATCAGACACAAGCACTGCCGCTCTGCTCTCTGAGAGATGTTCACACTTGATAATTTTTTGAATAACATTAAGGTCACAAGTTCAATAACTGTCTTGAACTAGACTTCAGACTAACATTCTAGTCAAAAACAATACAAATTACAGTCATTAACAACAAAAGAGCTCTGACAGCCCAATGCATTTTCCACTTGCCTACTTTCAACGTTAAGATCAAAGAACACAAATATATAAATAACTTTGATGGAGGGAAAAATACAATCAGGGAAACATCTATTACATTTTTACAGCCCAGCACCTTTGAATATCATCATGCTTCTGTGTAATTACACTGAATAATATTTGGTGAAGAGTGTGTTGAGTTGCAAATTGCTTGAAGTTGCTCAGAATATTAATCAGCTACTAATACGGTGGAAATGGAATTCATGAAATCACTCTAACTGAATAAAGTCTTAATAGATTCAATTGCTCTGTTCCAAACTTAGAGAGCTGCCTATAGAGACAGCATTTTAAATCAGAAGCAAAGGCTGTTCCGAAATTTGTTTCTGGACTAATTTTAAGCCAATACCTTGTTTCCTTTAGAGAGTTTTGAAAGTGTCCCGATAATAATCCCAAAAGCATGTCACATTATTTATGTGCCATTTCTCTAGTGAATAAAATATGTTCATTGTAATTAAAAACACAGACTAAACTAAATCCGATCCACTCATTATTATACGAATTGTGAGAAATAATGCTCAATATGGTAGATGCTGTCTGGCCTTAGTTAAAAGTGTCAATTGTCTGATTACAGTATGTGCATATACTGTAAACATTAGTATGTGTATTAGTTGGCCCAGCCTGAAAATTTGGGTATGATTCATAAAGACACCAAGGTTGTCATATTTTATTCCTGATTTGAAATGTTACTGAAATATAACATTCCACTTTGAAGTAAATAGAAGCTGTACTTGAGAAGGCACCTTAGAAGGCAGCTGCCTGTGTAGACAGTAAACAGCAAGACAGATCACTGAGGGTTTGGAACAGAGCTGCTGTCTCAGGTTAATCTCACCACGTGTCTAGAGTAATAATCGGTTTGCCAATACTGGAATTTCCAACATACACGGAACAAGACAATGATAATACTTTTATCCCTTGCCAATTTCCAGAGGGTTAATTGCAGTTCCTCAGAGCAACGCGGGTCTAAGTGCTTCGCTCAAGGGGAAAATGATGGCAGAGGATTGTGAATAACCTTCTAGTCATTGGGGTATTTCCATACCTCAAAGAGCTAGGGGATTCTAACCACCACTCTTCCAGTTGATGTCCAAGACTACTCAGCCCCTAACCAATAATGATGCTTTCACTTGGACCTACTTCCACAGATCTGTTGCTCTTAAGAAAGCAAACAGTCCATCAAGAACCACAATTATCCATTGCCATTTTTCTATCTAAGTGCTTTTAGTTTTCAAGATCCCTCTCTGGATAAATGTTTTTAGGCTGATTCACTGTTTGAGTCACAATAGTAATCTACTGGCTTTGTTTCCTGCTCTGTTTTAAAAAAAGGATGTAGCTTACTGACTGTTCCTCTTAATAAAGGTCCTTTTTACATGACTCACAATAGGGTTTAAATGCAAGCATAACACAGCACTTATAACCCCAGATGAAATGCGTTGTAGATAGTGTCACAAAAAGAGTAATTGTTGATCTTGCTAAGATAGAAGTAATGCATAAAGTGACTACCATCAATGGTGAAAACATGCATTTGAGCTTCCATGGCAAGTGATTTGATACACTGCATAAATAAAGATTCACCCCAAACATAAAATCTACACTACCAGTCAAACCCTTGAGGTCGGTAGGATTTATTCATGTTTTTAAAAGAAGTCTCTTATGCTAACCAGATCTGAATTTATTTAATTAAAATACAGAGGGAAGAAAAAATAATATTGTGAAAATGTACCATTTAAAATAACAATTTTCTATCTGAAAATATTTTAAAATGTCATTTATTCCTGTGATCCAAAGAGGAAATTTCAACATCCATACTCCAGTCTTCAGTGTCACATGATCCTTCAGAAATCATTCTTATATGCTGATTTGATGCTGTGGAAACATTTATTATTATTTATGTCGAAAACACTTGTGCTGCTTAAAAAAACAGGACATTGAAAAGAACAGAATTTATTTTAAAATTAAAATCTTTTGTAACATCATAAATACCTTTACTGTCACTTTTGATCAATTTAATGTATCTTTGTTTAATCAAGTTTAACTGAACGGCAATGCATTAGCATTGATAAGGTGATTATTAATATTATACAATATATTCCTATCAGATAAAAAAAAAATCTATATATATATATATATATATAATTATTTTTTTTTCTCCAAATTGGTTGTGTAAAATATGTTATACAACTAGTATGTGATGATAATGCAAAATAAAATAAAAAAGTCAAGAAGTTTTGACTTTCTAAAGCTTGAAAATTCCTATATAAAATCTACCAAAGTAATTGCATTAACCATTAAACTCACATGCTATCACTGACAGATACTAATTACATGGAAATATCATGATTACATGGTACATGCCACATCTGTGTAATGATAAATTAGGCCAAGTCCATACGACACATTTCAATTTGCATAATTTCACATCAACCTGAAAGAACCTGTCAAAAAACATCACCAGGCTACACATTTGATCACAGAGAAAATGTAACTTTTCCTGAGAATCTCTCAATATTCCACTGACTTCAAAAACGTTGATAGAAAGTAAATGAATTCACTCTTCAAGAAGAGGAATGCATTTATTTGCACATGCTGCCTGCACTGTTTAATGGCTCAACCACCTTTTGTGTTCAGGTTTAGAAAGACATGAGGGTGAGCAAACTGTGACAAAATTTGCATTCTTGTATAAATTATACATGTACCTGATCACCAAATGAATAGGACAAGATGTCCAATATGACCATTTTGACAACTAGCTCCAAACTCTTCTTGAAAATTGTATCTGGATTCAGTGAACACTTAATGTTTAATACAAGCCTGGAACACAATCACAGCCAATGGACATAACAATCCATTTCACATCAGGGGGCTGCGATAAAAGGAGGTAAAGCAGCCTTACAAACTGCAGTTATAAACCATTTCCAACAAATGACCGACCAATAAGCAGCCCAGGGTTCGTCGGTGGCCAGTTCGTTCGTGTTTATGCCGGTCAAAGAGACCGCAGTAATCATAAAAAGTCATTTGCACATGCTGCAGTGGTTCACTGTGGTTCTGATCCAGCTCCCACAGCTGGCTGAATCTGAAAGCGAGAGGTTTGTTTTGGTGGATTAGTTTTGAGGTTTGTGTTTGAATCAAGTGCAGACCCATCTGTCTGGGCCTGTGAGAGGCCAGATAAAACAGGCAGGAGTGTTAAATCATGATTGGATAAGAATGGGACAGCGCACAGGGGCGCCCAAGAGTCGACCACAATGAAAAATCAAACAACAAACAAGAAAACCGGGCCAAAAAACTAGTATCACTGCAAATAAATATTGCATAGATGGATTTTTAAGGCACATTCTGCAGTTTTTAATAATGCATTTACAGTTTAAAACATTAGGAATAGCCTGACAGTCTGTCATATTTGCCTTCAACAAGCATGGCACCATTATGCAGTTATTTCGACACTCATAAACAACCCGATGCTACTGGCATGTCACCGATTACCCATCTAGCTCCTTAATGTGCAGTTAACTTTCAGTTTGACAGAAAATTTCACAGCCAATTTCACATTCTGTAAATGCACAGGAAGACTAGCTCTTGAAGATACCAACAGGAGTGTATATAAATTGTACTCAAAAGACACAGATATGGCTGTTTATCTACTGGACAGCTAGCGAGTGCAATCATTAAAGGGATAGTTCACTCAAAAAAGAAAACCTGTATAATGTTTTTCCTTTGCATTACAAAAAAGAAGATACTATAAAGAAAAATTGCACCCCAATGACTTCCAATAAGAAAAAAAAAAAAAAAAAAAAAAAAAACTTGAGACACTTTTCATGTAATTTGATCATTCAAAGATAATTAAAAATTGTATTTGAGTCAGACTCATTTATTGGTATCAGTTAGAGGTAACTGCTTTAGTTAGTATTGACTCACTACAAAAAAAGTGGCAAAATGGTGGAAAAAAAACGTTTAGATCAACACTTGTTCATACATGTTCATTTGCTAATACAGATAAAGACTCTTAGTGCTGTTTTATGCACGTGTAAATCATATTGTCTACCATATTTAACTTATAAACAGCTAACAACACAAGGTAATGTTTCACGCATCTGCTTAATTTATGCAATTAGAAGTTTCAATGCATATTCTCTAATCTGTGTCAGTTGCCTTATATTATACAACTACATTTTTATATAGGAATAAGAAAAAGATAAATAAAGAAAAGAAAATCAGCACCACAATAGTAAGGTAATTTGAGTGGCTGCCAAGGTGTTATGAGTGGTTTATAGCCTATTGATTAATTGCTACAGTATTATAGGTGGTTGCAAACTGGGCCTCAAATTGTGTATCTTGAAGGTAAAAAAAGTACATACATATAATATTTTATCAAAAAGGGTCTTATTGTGCGAAATTCACTTTAACATGGTGTTTGAATACCAATATGTATCCACAGCCTATAATTGTACAAATCCACCCACTTATTTTTGTATATTCCACATAAACCAGAAATAGTGTCTGAAAACTCTGACTGAAAGCGGTTTCACATTTCCCTGCCCATGACTAGTGACAATCAACCCTATTCGCATTGACCCCGCCCTGATTGAACCACACATAATCCGCCATGTTTATACCATCTATGTAGCACCTATTTACAATACTGTCTGCTCCACATAAACATTACAAATGCTGTTTTTTGATGTACAAATGAGAGTCTCCAAAGACTCTCAGCATCTGAGCCTTGGAGAACACTGTGGATGAATTTTGTTTATGGAAGGAAATGTGCCGAAGAGTCTTATATATTTGTGCAAATAACGTTATGCTGGACTGCTTGGTAAACAAGGGTCAGTTCAACACAGGATTTCCAAAGAAGCTGATTTTGAAAGATGGGTCAATGCCAGATGTTCATGCTTAAACATATCCAGAACAAGTAAGAATCATCTCATATTTTCTAAATGTTTCTAAATTGCGTTTCCAGATGTGCTTTTTAGCATGCTGTGCAGCTAATGTGGTTAAAATTACCACTGTCTCTGAACATATTTACAGAGAGCAGAACTATGTCGTTAGTTTCATCCCGAAAATGATCACTGTCTGCATATTACATAAATAATTTCTGACATTTTGAGATCTGTCCAAGGATGTCAAAGAGCTGTCCAAGGATGTCAGGGACAAGATTGTAGACCTACAAAAGGCTGGAATGGGCTACAAGACTATCGCTAAGCAGCTTGGTGAGAAGGTGACAACAGTTGGTCCAATTATTCGCAAGTGAAAGAAACACAAAATAACTGCCAATCTCTCTCTGTCTGGGGCTCCATGCAAGATCTCACCTTGTGGAGTTTCAATGATCATGAGAATGGTGAGGAATCAGCCCAGAACTACACAGGAGGATCTTGTCAAAGATCTCAAGGCAGCTGGGACCATAGTCACCAAGAAAACAATTGGTAACATACTATGCCATGAAGGACTGAAATCCTGCAGTGCCTGCAAGGTCCTCCTGCTCAAGAAACCACATGTACAGGCCCATCTGAAGTTTGCCAGTGAACATCTGAATAATTCAGAGGAGAACTGGGTGAAAGTGTTGTGGTCAGATGAGACCAAAATCAAGCTCTTTGGCATCAACTCAACTCACCCTGTTTGGAGGGGGAGGAATGCTGCCTATGACCCAAAAACACCATCTCCACTGTCAAACATGGAGGTGAAATGCTTTGAGGGTGTTCTTCTGCTAAGAGGACAGAAAACTACACCACATTAATTGGACGGGGCCATGTACCATTGTCAGGATTTAGTCTTGTCTGTTCTGTTTTCCCAGTGTTTTCCCCCCTATGTTTCCTTATGATAATGGTTTAGTCCTGTGTTCCCCCCCTTTTGGTTTTGTATTAGTTGGTTCAGTCTTGCCCATATTTGTACTTCCCCCTCGTCATCTCGTTATCTTGTTTGTTACCACGCCCGTGTTTCTGTGTATTTAAGTCTGTGTCTAATCACTCCCTGCTGTCCATTGTTAACGTTACATGTTCTCGTTTGATGCTCCTGGTTTTTGTTTGTTTGTTATCATATTCAGTGTTTTATTTAATAAACTTCATTATATTCATGTACTCCGGTTCTCCTCCTCCATCTCCACTCCTCAACCAGCCAGATTGTGACAACCATCAGGGCCAGGGCATTGAAGGCAGCCAGGTCATTGGAAATGGGTCGTGGACGGGTATGACCCAAAACACACAGCCAAGGCAAGGAGTGGCTCAAGAAGAAGCACATTAAGGTTCTGGAGTGGCCTACACCTTAATCCCATAGAAAATCTGTGGAGGGAGCTGAAGGTTCGAGTTGCCAAACATCAGCTTCGAAACCTTAATGACTTGGAGAGGATCTACAAACAAATCCCTCAAAAAAATCCCTCCTAAGATGTGTGCAAAACTGGTGGCCAACTACAAGAAACGTCTGACCTCTGTGATTGGCAACAAGGGTTTTGCTAAGTCATGTTTTGCAAAGGGGTCACTCATTAAAATGCAAATCAATTTATAACTTTTTTGAAATGCAATTTTCTGGATTTTGTTGTTATTCTGTCTCTACATTTCAAATAAACCTACCATTAAAATTATAGACTTATTATTTCTTTGTCAGTGAGCAAATGTCCAAAATCAGCAGGGGATCAGACAATTTTTCCATCACTGTATATAAAAGTTAATATTGGTTCAAAAAATATTTCTTAAGGAGCAAATCAGCATATTAGAATGATTTCTGAAGGATCATGTGACTCTAAAGACTGGAGTATGGTGAAAATTCATATTTGATCACAGGAATAAATTACAGTTATTTTAAACTTGAATAACATTTTACTGTACTGTTTTTACAAACCACACAATTTAAATATTGCTAGAATTTGAGGTTAGGTAAAAGTTATGGTAAGTGTCTTTTTTACCCCCTAAAAAATTCTGAGAAATAATAATAGTAATTATTGCCTATGATCGTGCCACTTAAAGCTCTACAGAGAGATGTCATGGTACAGGTAACACCGCCATACTGAAAACTTCACAGTTCAAAACTGATGAGTGAGGAAATAATGTTTCCTGTCATTGCAAATGCTTGAATGTGCCTAAAAATGTCACAATCTTTGGTAACAGCTGGGTGTTGTAAGAGTTATTAGCTTGATGAATAGTCCAATTCACCTAATCTTTTCTGGAAGCCATTTTGAATTAAGTCTTGATTGATGTAGTTAATGTGACAAACTGGCTGGCTTGTCATTGAAAAAAGTCAATGAAAGAAAAAAAAATGTTGTTACATAATTTAAAATGTAAAGAACAAGCTAGAGTTCTACATATTCTGAAAACAAAGTGACAAAAGATCAAACCCCTGTACAAAATTCTGACCCTTAATGCACATGGCTCAGGTAAATCTGCCAGACAAGCTGTTCGATTTGAGACATCACCTATGCCTCGAGCACAAACAGCACAGTAAAACTTAAGCACCAAAGTCGAATACTTCAAGTTATGTGATTTCAAAGCACTCCAGCGCCATTTATTTCCCCACAAGGTGACTCCGGCACACAAACAAGAAGCGGTACCTTGGGACAATGCAAAGCCTCAAAGTTAGATGGTCATCGTGACCTCTGCTAGGGTTGATGCATCAATACTTTCCCCTCCCCTTCTGTTCGGTGGTCTTAGGACCATTATGACACTTTGTTTCTTCAAAGGCATCAATCAAAGCCATCTGGCTGGGCATTGATTGGCTCGGCTCATTAAGTCCCATCCAAAGCCCCTTTGGTCGGTGAGCACAGAGGGGCTGTAGACCGGAGTCTTATCAGTCTCAGCACAAAGCTCCTTCCACCTTGTCATAAAACCGGCAGTGAAAAAGTACAGCTGCCGTGCTACATGATAGAGGTCAGCATCTCTATAGCTCACAGCAGACTTGTTAGATATGATGCAGTCATCAGAGCTTACCCTTCAGCTAGTCATTTCGCCGTTTCTTTTTTCTTTAACAGAAACTCAGGGGACAAATCTCCATCTGTTATCTATTTTATGGGATCATACAGCAAGAATGATATTGCCACAAACGGCAACACAAGCCACATGGTCAGAGCCTTATTTTTCCCAGCCAAAACAGGAACATGCAGTGTCATTTCGTCGCTACAGGCAAAATTAGTTTAAATTTGGCCCCGAGTAACTGATCCGTAACTTAGCGCTTTGCCAGAACACTTTGTAATGCGTCCCGGCTATAATCATTACAGCTAAACGACTTGACGCCACCCCAAAATGCTATCTGATAACTGGAGTGTTCATGTTTGGTAAGAGAGTTCAAGTCTTATTTGCATACCTTTCCCAAAGATGTTGCTCGGATGTGATCGCGGGGCACCTCGCTAATTAAAATCACTTTAATGGCCAGCTCATTATCCTCACGAGTGCCGGCCTTGCCATCTTTGCCAGGGGTGAAGCTGCAAAACTCTGTTGATGTGTGCATGCGTGCATTCCAAAATAGCAACTGTCCCCAAACAAAAGCTCAAGATGACAGATATGGGACGCAGAGGTGACTGAGTCAATCAATCATGCATTAGAGACGCATTTCCTCAAGGAAATACCAGTGCTTGGAAGGCAGTGAAAGAACAGTGCTAATATTTTAGGAAAACATGCTACCTGATCTCATGATGAATGCTTTTGCGAGACATGAAATACATATTAATAAGTACATATCACTGCAGTTTCCAACAGAAACGTCCACTAAAGGTGGTAAAATATTAAGGCTCTTGTAGATGTTTTCATACACAGTTTACAAGCTCCATATGTTTCGCTTTCCGGACATAGCAAGCTTGTTCGGTAGCTCAGCCGGAACTGAATTGGACTTAGGATGTGGAATCCTTGGGTACGAATCACGTGGAAAAACATCAATCACTATGAAAGATAAGGGATCGAAAAACAAGCTAAAACAGCACGCTTGCGATTGCGTTTTTACGTCATTCACTTTTGTTTATACTATCAGTTTAGGTGTAGTGCAGATAGTATGTTACATTTCTGTTGGAAACTGCAGTGATATATACTTATTGGTACAGTACGCATTTCGCATCTTGCAAAAACCTTCCCACAGGTATGTTTTCGTCATGAGACCAGGTTGAAAATGTGGCTAATGCACTGATCAGTTTGTAATGTTTGACTGCTTTGCCATGGAATTCTCAAAGCACCAACTAATCAAGATTGAACAATTCCAATGACATACAATATTATGTAATAATGCCAATACTTAAAACATGATGGAAGAGAGGCTAAATGCTAGAAAGGATGATCAGGAGTTCTGCATAAGAACGAAAATGTTTTCCACGCAGATATTTCTTGTGTTTAACTTGGCCATAAAGCAGAAAACCATTTGGTTTTAATGTGAGTTTTGTGTGAGATGTTTGGTGATAGACTTTGTTTGCCCTCAAAATTCCGCCAAAATCTGACCTTTCTAATGTGAGCTTTTATTTGTCACATTTCTTAATGAATAAAGCTGAAGCTTACAAAAACAGACATCTGACAATTAAATTACACCACATCTTTAAAGTTGTTTCATTATGTTGACTAATTTGAAGTGAACTAAGTGCAGATGTTAGTGAAGAAGATGAAAAAGGATGTGTCAGAAATGTCAGTACTGGGCTCATTTGCAAACACTTTAATTAGTTACAGAACAGATACTGCAAAGCCACTTTCCAATATTAAATGCAGACTTGGCTTTGTATATTTGCATATACACATACACACTTTAAATCAGCACATTAAGCTACTGACATTTTAGTTTTAACTAAAGAGAAATACTTTGTAATTTTGCCAATTAGAAGCCTTAGCTGTTATTTAGCTATTAATGTTGGGTTTCCAAGTTGCAACCTGTGACTGGGGAACAAAACAAATATATAGATATATATTTTAGTAAAAATCTTTGAAACAGATATTTACTAGAGTTAATTTAAGGACAACTGGGTAGTTGTAATTGCAAAAAAGTCAAAATTTCTAAATATTTTTTTTAATTTAATTTAATTTAATTTAATTTAATTTAATTTAATTTAATTTAATTTAATTTAATTTAATTTAATTTAATTTAATTTAATTTAATTTAATTTAATTTAATTTAATTTAATTTAATTGAAAGTCAATGCCACATGCAGGTTTACACACAGCACAACATTCTTCAAAATATCTTCTATTTCCATTTAAATTTTTGGGTGAACTATTCTGTTAACTCTTTCTTCTAGATAGCAACTAGAATAAACTGTGCACAAAAAAAGTGTCCCAATTTACCTGCTTTATTTTATTTTTTATATATTTTTTTTATGATTTAAATTGGTATTTTATTTTTTTATTTCAATTTAATTTAATTTAAATTAAATTAATTTTACATTTTATTTTATTTTATTTTATTTTATTTTATTTTATTTTATTTTATTTTATTTTATTTTATTGAATTGAATTGAATTGAATTGAATTGAATTGAATTGAAAGTCAATGCCACCTACAGGTTCACACACAGCATAACATTCTTCAAAATATCTTCTATTTGCATTTTCATTTTTGGGTGAACTATTCTGTTAACTCTTTCTTCTTGCTTCTCAGATTGTTTCCTGGGTAAAAAGCAGTAGTAATCTCATTAGTATACCCTAAAATGTCAGAAGAGATCTCCACAATCTCTTAAACTGGGCTCAGACTGCTAGTCTCCAACCATAAGCAAGAAAATTACATAGAAACTCAAACATTTATCATAAAATTTTTCCAAGAACAAAATATTCAAGCTTTATTTCACAGATCTACACTCTCATTTGTGCCTTTTTGCATTGTTCAAAAATAATTTTCGGATCTTAAACAAGGCTGATAGTTGAATAAAATGTAACTGAGAATTTCATTAGGCTATAACAGAGCGACCTTTGTGCAATACAATCTTCCTCTGGGACGACACTTCCCTGAGATGAAGAGAATGAGGAAAAACAAGGTCACTTTCAGTGCAGAAACGCAGTGATGTCAGTCCCATCATTCCCTAACTGTCCTGCTTAATGTGCACCATGCCAGGGGGGCTGAAGTGTGATGACACGCTAAACATCTCTGTAATCCCGTTCCTGACGCCAAGTCAAATGAAATAATCGCTGACTGAGTCCCCGGAGGAAGGGCGACATGCACAGCAAGCGCTCGCTGGGATCTTAACGAGGAGCGCCTCTCTCAGCCGTTCTCCTCACCGCAGATCAGCCATATTGTCACTCTGGATTTACGTCAGTGAGGCCGTGCGCCTGGGGAGTGTTTTCCGTTTCTGATTGGGTGATTAGTTAATAGGAGATAATGTGTGCCATCAGGCCCTGGGCTACAGGAGAGGAAGATGAGAAGACAAGGACAGTGTCTTATCCTTTACTAATCTGAGAGAGACAGCCGGAGACTGCAGACCGGACTGCGGTCTGGGAAGTTTGGCAAGGACAGAAGCTGGTGTCAAGAACACTCCCTGCTCTGAGAGAGCAGTGCTAATGGGGAAGGCTGAGGGTCATCGGTGCCCATTTTTAATCCCTGATGGATGAGCCCTTTCAAGGAGCAAAAGATCTGGAGTCGTTTTCCTCACTGGTAAAGGATTGCCTGCGGTGGCACTTACTATTTGAAGTGTTACTGAACTTTTCTGAGTTTCTAGAAAATAAAACGTATCCTGCCGTCAGCAGTTAGTAGCCGTTTCACAATAAGCTGTAGTTTATAATATTATTCAATAATAATTATAAAATAATAATATTAAAACAATTCCATAAATAAATAAATACATTTGGACCACAAATCAGTTTAAATCCATATTAAATTCTTCATTTATTTTATTTGATTTTATTTGATTATTTTATTTTACAGGGAATCATTCTTCTTCTTCTTCTTCTTCTTCTTCTTCTTCTTCTTCTTATTTATTATTATTATTATTATTATTATCAAAGTCAAAACATCAATACACCAAAGTTCAATAAATAGTCATAATAATAATACAAAATAAATAAATAAATTTGGGCCACAAATCATTTTACTTTATTTATTATTATTATTATTATTATTATTATTATTATTATTATTATTATTATTATTATTATTATTATTATTATTAAAAGCAAAGGCAAAACATCAAAAGACACCAATGTTCAACCAATCAATAAAAAAATGTAATAATAATTGTAAATAAATAATAATAATAATAATAATAATAATAATAATAATAATAATAATAATAATAATAATAATAAAAAGTGAAAATTCATGTTAAATTAAAGTGGGAAACAATTATAATTAATTTTCATTTTATTTATTTTTTATTGGATTTTACTTTATTTGTCTATTGTTATTATTATTATTATTATTATTATAATAATAACAATATTCATCTTTAAAATCAAAGCCAAAACACTAAAAGATGCTAATTTGTTCAATCAGTCAATAATAATAATAATAATAATAATAATAATAATAATAATAATAATAATAATAATAATAACGATGATGACCATATGTTCACCCAAATAATACATATGTCATATTAATAATAATAATAATAATAATAATAATAATAATAATAATAATAATAATAATAATAATAATAAATCTCTTGTCAAAAAAAAAGTTTAAATCCATGTTAAATTATAGTGGTACACTATTTAAAATACAGCAGTAAACTATTATGATTCATTTTAATTTAATTGTATTTGTTTGGCTATTATTATTCTACTTATTATTATTATTATTATTATTATTATTATTATTATTAAACTATTATGATTCATTTTTATTTTATTTGTTAGTTTATAATTAGTATTGTTATTATTACAAAATCAAAACATTAAAAGACACCAAAGTTTGTTTAAACAGTCAATAATAATAATAATAATAATAATAATAATAATAATAGTTATTGTCTTTGGTGGTAAAAATGTCCAATAATAAAGTGCATTACACTAACTGAATAATTTGCTCAGAGAATGAAATATCCCACATTTGTGAAATACTGCAGTAAAAAATTAATTAAATTCACAATTTGGATGAAAACTAGCTATTGATGTCAAACATGATGAAATGAATCCAATGATGTAATACTTGTTTTGGCTGTTAAAATAGTAGCTAAATTTTCAAGGCATAACTTATAGGTATACTTCTGAAGAACATCAGGGCAATAGACAAAGTTCTTGTTCCACAGAAGAAATAAAGTCGCAGAGGTTTGGAACGACACAAAGGTGCGTAAACTATTCCCCTACGTTGCTTTAAGATTGTAAGAAGCAAGCACTTGAGGTGAATTAGGACACAATACAGTTCATTAAGGACAGACATTTGTCCTGCAGCCAGCTGTAATAAATCTTCCTGAAGTCCTTGTTTGTACCCAACAATAGACGCAGGGGCCATCTGATGAGGGAGTGTAAATATTCATTCTGAACGGACTGGTGTCTTTGTGTTTCTGAGAAGATGAAAAACAATGGCCTGGTACACAGGGGGTGCCCACAACACAGACTGTGAAAAGAAAAAGACTGCATACATAATACGATTAGTGATGGGACAACAGCCGGACCAGCGGGACACAAGGAGAAATGACATGTAATCCAGGATACAGCGACTGGGTCGGAGGGAAAACAACACATCCCAGGCATCCGACCGCACGCGGCACAACAGAGCTGCGAAACCGTGACCTTGGATGGAAGAATGAACGCACATTCGTCGCTTTATAGAAAACAGTCCATCAATCGTTGTGAGTTTTATTTGGAAAGGTATAGATATAAATGAAAAGGTATATAAAAACATGAATGGCATAAAAAAAAAAAAAGAAATATAGTCCTATGCATGAGTAAATTTCTTACTCACCCTCATACAGTACCTTTCCTAAGCTGTAAGACCTGTATCTTCGGAAAACAAATTAAGATAATTTTGATGAAATCAGAGAGCTTTCTGATCCTGCATAGACAATAACACAACCGACACGTTTTTGGCCCAAGGGCATCATTAAAACAGTCCATCTGACATCAGTGGCTCAACCGTAATTTTATGAACCTATGAGAATACTTTTTTGTGAACAAAGAACATGGGCGGAAGGCACCCATTTACTTTAAAAACTGGCAAATCATCTAGCTACAGGGGCATGCAAACGTTTTGGAACCCCTTGCAGAATCTGTGAAAATGTGAATAATTTTAACAAATTAAGAGAGATCATACAAAATCATGCTATTTTTTTTTGTTTTGTTTAGTACTGTCCTGAATAAGATGTTTTACATAAGAGATGTTTACATATAGCCCACAAGACAATATAAGCCCCCTCAAAAGTTTGTGAACCCTTGGTTCTTAATACTGTGTGTGGTTACCTGGATGATCTATTTTTTTTTAATCCCTTGTTTGTTCTGAGCAGTTAAATTGAGCACTGTTCTTCAGAAAAATCCTCCAGGTCCTGCAGATTCTTCAGTTTTCCAGCATATTTTGCATATCTGAACCCTTTCCAGCAGTGACTATGATTTTGAGATCCATCTTTTCACACTGAGGACAATTGGGCAACTTAAACACTACTATTAAAAAAAGTTTAAACATTCACTGATGCTCCAGAAGGAAACACAATGCATTTCACGAGTTCGCACTTACATATAATTAGCTCAAGTATGTAAAGCGAGTTTGGCGTGTTGTCCAGGGAAGGGCTCCGAGCTCGGGAATGGCCCGAACCTAGAGTACCCCCCATATATGTGTAAAAAGAACTCAGAGTGAGGAGATGGGGTGGTGGAGGGATGCTGATAAACCATCGAATGGGTAGAGGTAAGTCAGCTGTTTTTATACCTGACGTAGATTAACTTGAGTGCGTTCCACTTGTGTTAATTAGGCTAAGTATCTGATGCGCTCCTCCCGAACTTTGTTAATAAAACATCATTAAGAGCCGGGGGTGAAAACCTTTGAATAGGATGAAGATGTCGACATTTTTCTTATTTTGTTATTTTTTTTTACCATTACCATTTTTAGCACTGAACTAATTTTAATAATTTCAGTTTTTTTTTTCTTTCTCTCTCCCCTGTACACTCTTAAAAATAAAGTTGCTTCAAAAGGTTCTTCAAGAGATGCTTTAGAAGAACCATTTTTGGTTCCACAAAGAACCATTCAGTCAAAGCTTCTTTAAAGAACCATTTCTTGCTCACCTTTTTATAATCTGAAGAATTTTATTTGCCACAAAGAACCTTTTGTGAAACAGAAAGGTTCTTCAAATGTTAAAGGTTCTTTGTGAAACCATTTAGACAAAAAGGTTCTTCTATTGCATCGTGAAGCACCTTTATTTTTGAGTGTACCATGCCAAGAATCTTTATTGGTTGCAGTGACATTTATTCCTTCTTTTTAATTTAGCTTTTCTTTAATTTCACTCAACAAACTCTCTGTGTAGACTGTTTTAGGAACTTCAGTGCTCAACACATAGTTTTAGAAATGCAAACAATTAAAGACATTGAAATGTCAACCTTATTTAGCTGGTTTTATGTTGTTTAAGTTAGCTTAAACTAAAGAAATATGACTGTTTGTAAAATAAGGTTTGATTATTAAACCAGTTTTTAAACAAGGTAAATTATCTTTAAATGGGTTTGTATCAGAATCAGTCAGATTGTTAGTTTACAAGCAGATGGTACATCTTACCCACTGACTTGAGTCAACTTCTCCCTAACCTGTAGCAAATTGAGCCACAGGATCACTTTTTTATAAGAAGCCATATTTTTAGAACCCTTTGTAATACATACATTTTGATCATTTAAAATGACAAGAAACCTCCTGAAATTACTTTAGATACTTTTATTGTACTTCTGCATCACTTTCCCTTAATCCTGAAGACCACACAAGATAAAAAAAGGCTCATTTTATCCCATACCCCCTACATAGAGCATTTTGATTCAGACTGGACTTTTAAACTGACTGCTATTAGAACACAATGATCCATGTATAGCTTTATTGCAAGTAAAAGCATTTTTTGTTTGCTTACGCATGGTAAAAACACAACTGAACAATCAGTGCAACGTGACACACCTGTGTCTCACACTGCAACTGTACTGCCATGACCTGGAACGGATCTGTTATTGACGCGTGTCACTTTGAGACACGAGTCCAGCCAATTATAATGTGCTCTCTGTGCATAACACATCCTGCAGGTAGGAAATATCTAATGACTGACTGCCTAGTATGTATAAATGTGAGTGTCACTGATCCACAGTAGACAGAAGTGGATCACAAGTATCCTGAGGGGAAATACTTCCTGTTCAAGGACTGGGAAAAGTGACATCTCACAATTATTTAGAAATACTTGTTGTATCTGGTAACGTCCATTCAATTTTTGCTGACTTTATTGATTTTTTTCAGCCTGTAGAATACAGCGGAATGGATTTAAGATTTGTAAAATGTGTTAACCAGTGCTGAAAGGGCTCAGTGATTGCTGAGAGCATGATCAAATTAGCCAAAATATGTAATAAAATGAGCTCTCAAGGGACAAGAGATGTTCAGAACTTTGTGAATGATGGCCCTTTTGAGGAAATCTTCCAGGGTTTCTGTGCAGTTCTGCAAATGCAAAACAAGTTTGGTCCACATTTACTGCAGTTTATTAAAACAACAGCATCCTTTGCAGTAACTAATGTGCCCAGCTAATAACTGTCCTTATTTGTGCATAAATGTCCACTCTTTTTGAAATTTTGCATCTGGCAGGTCATTTGTTGCATAGCAACAGCTGAGTTCTTTGAATAACAACCACATTATATCCTGCTGCTGAACAAAACTCAAACACAAAAACAAGCATACAGATCTTACCATGTATCACAAACAAATAGTCATTCCTACTTTATTTTAAAATTGTATAGTTCAATTAATTATTATCATTTGCTTCCATCATGTACAGTTCTGTATCATGGGTTTGCATACTGTAAAAACAAAAATGTATCTTTATTCTGAATCTGGAGTCAAAGCCATACGTGGTCTAAGAAGATTATTTTTCAACTCAATTTCAATTTTGGAAGGAAAAAAAATATATACAGTATCTCACAAAAGTCAGTACACTTCTAACATTTTGGCAACCATTTTAGTACATCTTCTCAAGGGACAATACTATAGAAATGAATCTTGGATACCTTTTAGAGTAGTCAACATGCAGCTTGTATAGCAGTATAGATTTACTGTCCTCTAAAAAAATAATAATAATAAAAAATAACAACATACAGCCAATATTGTAAAAAAAAGCTGGCAACAAAAGTGAGTACACCCTAAGTGATAACAGCAGTATGTTGTTTAACCATGCAAAGCCACATGTCTTATTCATCATGTTTATGTTTTTGTCTGCTTGACGGGACCATACAAAGTTGTGTATCTTGTATTAGAGCAGTTAAAATTAGGTGCTTTAAGTACAATTCTCTCATACTAACCACTGGATGTTCATTCTGAGGATTTGAGAATTAGAATTGTTGCTCTCCAAAAAGATGGCCAAGGCTAAGAGGTTCATTAACACCCTGAAACCAAGTTACACTACTGTGGTCAGGGTCATATAAGATGGGTTCCGTTCAGAACAGGCCTTGCAAGGGTCGATTATCGAAGATAATGTAAGGGATTAATTACATTTAATTTAGCTCAAAGGGAATCGAATATGATTCAATAGGGAATTTAAACAGAATCGCTGTTTACGGCTGTTCAGAGTCGACCCGCGATTCATTAAACGAGCCGTATAACAGAAACTCTGCAATGGATATTACTATCCAGAATATAGTGAAAACACTATATATTAGCACAGTAGCAAAATCGGCAGTTTAAGACATTAACTTGTAAGCACAAAACACAAGATACTTATCTTTTCTAATAAAAATATGATTTTATTGGATAAACCTAACACATACAAACTAATCTAACATAAACACACGCATTCACACAGGTTGCAGAAAGAGAAAGTGAGGAAAGAATGAGTTTAAAGGAATGAAAATATGAAGTCCCAAGTTTATAGCAATATGTGTAATTGCTTAGACCTGAACAACCATCAATCACTTAATTAACCCTCGTATTGAGTCTCTCAAAGAGGTTATTAAACTTTATATCAAATGCACCAGTTCAGTTAGAACCTGGAGGTTACTTGCGTTGCCTTTTTCTGTGTCGAGGGAATTATTTTTGTTGCGTCGCTCCAGAAAGGGGGCTTTCCCGAGGTTGCTGATTGGTTGGTTCTGTGGTCCTTTGTGAATTCTTGGGCATTGGCTTGGCTGAGGATGCGAGTTGTGCGCTGTTAAAGTTCAGGTCAGCGAAGACGTTTGGGTCGGTCGCGGCTTGCACAAAACTTAACAAGAACACGAAACTCTCAAAGGAAATAAATTAAATAATTAAAGTAAAAGACAGGAGTGTAATGATCTCCTCATGTTTCCTTTAGAGGAGCAGCTGGCATGCAGGCCAGGCAGCGTCGAGACGGGGCGGCACGAAGCCGTAAGAGAGTGAGAGCGAGAGTATGGAGTAAGAGCGTAAGAGTCAGAGAGCGATTTGATGGTGTCCTGAGTTTTTAAACTCAGCTTTTGGACACATCCCAAATGGTGTCTTGACCAATTAAAACATTGTCCTAAGTCGGGGTACTGCTGGTTCCTCCTCCCTAACCATAAATCACAATGTTATCTTATCAGTCCCGTGGTCCCAACTTTCCCGCTCTTGGCAAAGTTAAATTTGGACATGATTTCGATAACAAGACTAAAATACATTTTACAAAGAATTGAATTATAGAAACATTTCAAGAATGTAATTTCGAATTCAAGCATATCAAACACCAATATAAACCATTAAACTATTCAATAGTTATCAAAAGGGACATACACAATAAGTGATTAAAACATAATAGGCAAATGTGTGGGTTACATAAATGATTTTTTTATCATAATTTTAGGTGTATATGTGAACAGGCAGTTTCCTGTGCCATACTGGGAATGTGAGGGTCTGTTCTCTAAGCTGGAAGGTCAAAAGTTTAGGGAAGGAGTCTCAATCTTTTGTCCTCTGGGTGGGGGAGCCCACCAACCAAACTCTAATGACTTAACTCATGTGATGTTCATGATGTGCATTTCTTTGTCCATTAATCTTGGTCATTTGCCCCAAAGTTGACAATCTCCTTCCTTATTAACAAGTGTCCTCTTGTGTTAATGTTGCAAGTTCCTAGTTTTAAGCTTCTAGTTACTTGGTTGCTTCAAGCTGGCTGGCACCAGGGTATCAAACGTCAGATTTATGACGGGGCCTCTTGTGGAATTTGAGTCTGTAGATGTGTTTTAACTTCTAATCGAATCTCCTGAATAGTCTGATTCGCGCTGAGATCCTACAATAAGCACTTGTTTTGTGCATCAGGTGCAGAACCTGGCTTCAAAAAACAGATGCATGAGTACTGCCAGCATTGCTTTAAATGTTGCTGAAATAGAAGGTCAGCTTGTCAGTGCTCAGATCATACGCCGCACACTGCAACAAGTTGGTTTGCATAGGCGTCGTCCCAGAAAGAAGCCTCATCTGAAGCTGGCTCACAAGAAAGCCTGCAAACAATTTGCTGAAGACAACATGTCCAAGAGCATAAATTACTGGAACCATGCCCTATGGTCTGATGAGACTTTAAGACAAACTCTTGTTTGGCCCTGATGGTGTCCAGCATGTGTGGCGATGCCCTGGTGAGGAGTACCAAGAAAATTGTGTTTTGCCTACAGTCAAGCATGGTGGTGGTAGCATTATGCTCTGGGGCTGCATGAGTGCTGCTGGGAGCTGCAGTTAATTGAGGGAATCATGGATTCCATTATGTACTGTACATTCTGAAGCAAAACACGATGCCTTCCCTCCAGAAACTAGGCTGAATGGCAGTTTTCCAACATGATAATGATCCCAAACATACCACCAAATGACAACTGCCATGCTGAGGAAGCTGAAGGTGAAGGTGATGGGGTGGCCAAGTATGTCTCCAGACCTAAACCCTATTAAGCACCTGTGGGGCATCCTCAAGCCTAAGGTGGAGAAGCACCATGTGTCTAACATTCAGCAGCTTCGTGAGGAGTGAAAGAGGATCCCAGCAACAACCTGTGCAGCTCTAGTCAATTCCATGCCGAGGATGATTAAGGCGGTGCCAGAAAGACAAATAAATAAATATAGACGCTTCCTTAAAGCTATTTATTGGGAAATACTAATGATGGAGCGGCCACTACAAATGCATGCAATGAATGAGACGAGTAGCTTCTCTTCACTGAAATTACATTATGCAAAGACTCTAATCTGTAGCTTCATTTTTTCTTTGCTTAGGTTTTGCTCATTCTGTCTGATTGTAAAGCACACCGTTTGTGGAATCTGAGAGAGTTCACAGAGGGCCAGACAAAAGCAGGTGAAAGAGTCAGTGCTAGTTGTATTCAGAAATTATGTAGTATTTATTTAGATTTTGAGATCCATCTTGTCACACTAAAGACAATTGAGGGACTCAAACACAGGTATGTTTTTATCATGAGATCATGCTGACTACACTTTATAATCATATAAAGTTAAAATCTTGCAATGAGTTAATGCAATTAAATACAGTATAAGCATATTATTTATAAAGTGCAATATTTTCAAAGTTTTAAAAAAGCAAACCATTTCAGCTGAGACAGGGCAGGCTGCTATGACAGTACAAATGTACATAGTCTCATGTTTCTTTCACTTCATATGTAGTCCTATTACCTTATTTCTGCTGACACACTCTTTTTCACCTGTACATTCATGGTATTGTAACCGTAACTGCAGTTGGCCTGTCTGTTTCTATATAAAAAAGGGGGTATCATCCAACCAGTTTTGACATGCAGAATATTGGCTGCTGGTTAGTCAGAAATCCTCACTTTCAAATCTGCATTTGATTTGCATTATAAAAAAGACTATCAAAACAAGTAGCATACAAAAGTAGTATTTGTAAAAATACAAAATACATGTATTTTAAGAAATATACCACAAACACATTTTATTTTTCAAGCTAAATGTTTGGTTTTAAAATTACCCTGACCAGCTTTTAAAAGAGAAAACCTATTTCTAAAGAGGGAGAAAAAAATATATATTGTCATTTTTGCAACTTGGTTTGATTTTGCTGTCTAATGCAATGGCATTTTAAAGTGTGCAAAAACATTTTTGGGTGACTGCATTTTCAAAAAATGTAACCAATCTGTGGCTTGTCCTTATCAAAATACAGCCTCCAAAACATGTAGAATGAGAATGGTGTTTATCGGCTCGCCTGTGTCGGTGTGTGTATTGATTCAGGGCCACAAGGGTATTCTGAGTACACTACAGCAGCATACAAGGCGCTTTGTAAAACTCAGAGATCACATAAGTTATGAGAGGCTGGAGATGTTTACGGCGAGCCGTGATAAATGTACATCTGGAGGTGTTTATTTAGGGCTCAATATTAAATGCATGAGGATACCCAGGTGACAGTGACCTCAGAATTGCTGTTTATATGTCGGGAGATGTTCTTGTCGGAATGGACTCGGGTCGGAGTTCAAACTATTACAAACCGGTGCTTAATTAATTCCTCTGAATGTCACCTTGAGTGAATGCAAGGAGAATCTCAATTAAATGTGCTCTTATGTGCAATATGAACTTTCAGAAACTGTCAGCACAGACTTTATGGTTCATGTTCACGGTTGCAAATATTGCAGGTTTGGTTTTAGATGCACATGTAGAAAATCTAACACATAATTGTGGCTCAGTTTTGTGCAATATCATGCAATAAGTTGCAAAGTACAATTGCTAGTTCCAGCAAATTTAATCTGCATACTAAGACACTGTATACCAACAATATTTCCCAGAATATATTTGCAAAGAATGTGGGCTCACAATGAATGCTCCAATAATAAAAGTTTAAATTGTGAAAAATGTCTGTACTAACATCAAGGATCTACAAGATATATGTAACCCTTGACCACAAAACGAGTCATAATTGATGTTTTTGAGATTTAAACATCAATACATAACCTTTCCATTGATGTATGGTTCGTTAGGATAGGACAATATTTGGCCGACAACTATTTGAAAATCTGGAATCTCAGGGTGGAATCTAAAAATCGCCTTTAAAGTTGTCCAAATGAAGTTCTTTGCAATGCATATTACTAATCAATAATTAAGGGAAGAAGTTACGAAGATTTAGAGGGAAGCATAACATTTCAGGAAATAATGGTTAGACCTGATAATAAATTAGGATATGAGAAGTTAGGTCTGTTGGCACAGCCTTTGTTATGGCTAGACAGAAATAAAAAGTTATTTGAAGCAGAGAAAATCACTACATTTTGAATAGATCAGGAAAACAAATGTTTTTCTTTAGACTACCTTGTACGGATTATTTCTGAATACAACTAGCATTTATGATTGAACATGGACCATAAAGTTTTTTTTTTTTTTTTTTTGCATTTCATGCTACATAACACTGACCCGTTCACCTGCTTTTGTCTGGCCCTTGGTAAACTCTCTCAGATTCCCCAAATGGTGTGCTTTACAATCAGACAGAATGAGTAATACCTAAGCAAAGATGAAATGAAAAGCTACAGATTAGAGTCATTGCATAATGTAATTTCAGTGAAGAGAAGCTACTCGTCTCATTCATTTTGTGCCTTTGTGGTGGCCGCACCATCATTAATATTTCCCAATAAATAGCATTTAAGGAAGCTTCTATATTTATTTATTTCCTTTATGATTTGAGACCTTTTGATGATTAATCTGTATTATGAAGCCTGAGACGTATTACCTGCTTAATTAATTCAATATATGACACATTAATCTTTCTTTCTCGCACCTACGCCCAGACTCTTCCAGGATGGAGGAGACGTGTGGGTGGTTTTGTTGGCGAGTCTCTTTTTTTTCATGCAGAATTTTCTGCAGTTGTACTGTTGGGCAGCACTTAGTCATAGCCAGACTTCTGATGACTGACACAAAGCCTGGTCCACTTTGCATCTTATTATGGCCAAGAACTGCTTGTAAAGCAGGAAAGATGTTTCTGCTTGACAACCACCCACAATTCATTTAAGGGGTTTTATTCTAAAAAGTTGATTATAGGCAATAATATGATGGGGAAAATTGATCACAACTTCCATCTCATTCAACAAATGAGTAAATTAAAAGCAGAAATTGGCACATATAAGTGCATTCACAGTCATAACTCACCATGTGATATACAGTTCTGCTCATGAATATCAAGTTGACTTGCTAATTAGTGCCTCATATAAAACTCAAAAAGTGTTTATGACAGTAACCATGCAAATTTTGTAAAACCTAGCAGCTCATTTTCAATCATCTTTGTCGCTATTTTCACAATGTGAGCTATATCTGTACAACACACACAGACAATCATCTGATAGCAATGATGGCAGAAGTGCCTTTTCAAGTCATTGAATCAATGGTAGAAAATAAATGTGCAGACATGTAGGAAGAGATAGTGGTACAATCATCAGGCAATGATGAGTGAATTGGGCATTATGTTAATGTGATTGATTTTCTATTGTTGGATCCAGTGATTATGTGGATTGGGGTGTTCAATAACAAAGCATTTGGTGAACAATTACTAATCAGAGACTGTTTGTCGCCATTTATAGGACCACAAGAGTCATAAAACCTATGATATTTCCATCCCTCTCTATTTTTGTATCTACTGTGTGTTGCAGTGTGTACAGTAACTCTATATTTAATGTAGATACTTGGGATGCACTAAAATGAAAATTCTTGGCTGAAGCTGAACAAAATTAAACACTGGGCTGAAGGCCGTTTACTGAACATGATTTTTCAGGTTTTTTTCACCCCATGTATTTTGCCTTTTTTTTTTTTTTTCACCATTGCATAAATTAAACAGCCAAAATGTGCTTTTCACAGTTTTGTCTTGCTTTTCAAAAAAAAAAAAAAAAAAATCAATTAGAAAACAACAATTTAAAAAGTTTTACTTAACACTAAACATTTTTAACATTCTAGTAGACATTATAGCCTACCTACAAAGCACAATTTAACTTAACAAGTTAGTAAAATAATATTCTATGACCATTTTTAAAACCCCCATCTTGAATCAGGCATATGTTTTTTAATGTACAAATAAATGCAGCCCTGCTAGGCAAAGGAGAATGTTATAATAAATGTATTAATAGAGCTGTTGTAATGATTGTTAGCATTATTTCTGTCTTACTTTTTTATTTTATTTTACAGAACAACAGTGACATTACAATGCTAACATTTATGAATGTTGACTTTTATTTTGGCGGAATCCCACAGGAAGACCTCAGTACTACTTTTACCTAAAAGTAGCAGATTTATGATAGATTCTCGTTTGCTGCATTATTGCACGTCTCTATTTGATCGTGTCACGTAATGGGAGTTGTTGTCTTCATCGCTACAGCTGATGCAATCCAATGGGATTTGGACAGAAATTACGTTCATGGATGAGCTAATGTATTAAAGACTTAACGTCATTGTAGTATGAAGCAGGGTGGGTCTGAAAGTCGTGGAAGCGAAACAAGGTCGCCAGATCGATTGCTAATGAAGGACAAGCGCGATGCTTGGCTCGAAAGTAGCTGAGCTTTTATTATGCCGTATTTGAATGCTTCTGCTTCTTCTGGTCATGTGTAGGCATTACATATTAAAGTGTCTTTGGGGTTTCCATGTTTTCTACAAAATAAAACCGGAAAATCAAGGGTGCATGACGTCATTGGCAGGCAATGCAAGGACATGGCCTGTTCACTAGTTAAAATTGCATATTTCTCTGAATTTAAACGTTCTTGGAAACATTTGAAATAATGAAAGTACACAAGACTGCAAAATATATAACATTGTTCTAGTGTTTTTTTTTTTTTTTTTTTGGATATTTTAATAAAAAATCGTACATATTGTGGCTTTAAGTTTGATTGCAAACAAAACCCATAGATTTGGTTTTAACATTTTAAACTATAAAGATGCACCATGTTTTGTACACAGTGAAATTTTCAGTTATGGCTGCTTAAGATTTAAGCATTTAAGTCTTTAGTGCATATGCATATACATCAAAACAACATATTGTAATTTAATTAACTGTAATTTGAAATGCAATTTGAATGAAGGAATGTGTGCTGGTCAAATTTCTGGAGGAAATTCTATTGATAATCAGCTTCAGTCTTTGCACCAAAGGCATCACAAGTTTTGTCCAAATGACCTGATACTTCAAAGAATCCATGATGACTATGATATGGTCATGATTTCCACTTCCTAGCTTCCAGTAAAACAACCCCATAACAGGACTGGCCCACCTCCAAGTTGGCAATGGAGATGGTGTTCTTCTGCTTATAAGCTTTTAAAAAGTTCCACTTTGGACACATCACTCCATAAAACATTCTTCCAGAACTCCACAGGTCTATCCAAATGAATTTTAAAATGTTCAAGTCTGTCTTTTTGATCTTCTTGGTCAAGAGTGGTATCGTGCAAGATGCCTCAACATGAAGGCCATACTTGTCTAGTAGTCTTATACACTGTATTGAACTGTTTTCCCTCCTTTTGTCAGGTCATTTTTCAAGTCTTTGCACATTGCAGGTTTGTCCTCAGTTGTCTCGATCAAACCTTTTATAATATTGTGATTTTTTTTGTTCAAAACCCTCAAAGGTTTTCTGGTACAACATATTTTAAACTTAGGAATACTTTCTGAAAACCTTCTGAAGTTATACAAGTACTTCTTCTCTAACTTTTGTGAGAGCTCTGTTGACTTTGTCATATTTGCTACTCAACTTCAGCATATTCATGGGCTAACTGTATGTATGTGTAACAGCTCAAGCTAATTCTGTTTTCTATTAGAGTTTCTAAAGGTTTAAATATGTTTTAAGACAATTGTGTTTCCCACCATACAAATAAGTGGTAAAAACAGCAATGTTGAATAGGCGTTGAATAAATCTGACATATCCACTGTATAAGAAATAATATTCTAAGAATATTTATTCATTCATTCATTCATTTACATAAAAATAAATACAAAATAAAATCGCAATGCAACTTTAATCCAATATGTGATTTTTTTCCTTTCCTTCAAGTCTTTGTTTCTATTGAGTTTTTAAATGGACAATTTAGAATTTGTTTGTTTGCTTGTTACTTAACTTGATACTTCAGGCATCGATTAGTTGCATCACATTTAGTCACAAAAGCAATCACAAGAAATAGTTTTTCACTAGTCTCTTAACCTTGGTCGTGACACGTCCCAACCGTCCATACTCAAATCTACGTCCATGTTTGAAAGCCTCAGATGCCATATTTTTATTTTCTAATCTATTCATGGACAAATTTTCTGGGCAGAACAAAACACAAAACACAGAGACAGCTGGAGCGCTCTCTCTGGCCAACTCCAGATGTTCCTTCTCTGACGGAAATATCAGAGGATAATAATTACTGTGTGGGCCGCATTCACATACATGTGCACACATACTCACACACGCAGGCTGTAAACATTTAAAACAACACCGCTCCCCTGATACCCCCTCATAAATCCAATTTGCATGACAGAAGCGACGTGATTGATGCCCGGCTTTCCCCAAAGTGTTTGATTAGGAGACAGAAGGTAGAGAGCTGCCGAGAAAGAGATAAATGTTACAGCTGTGGATTAACATCCCAAGGTCACAGAGCCTGGGCATTTCAATTAAGGACTTTTCAGAGGACGAAATTCTGGCCTACAGGAGCCAAATGACTGTTTAATGAGACTGTCATTCCTGACTGAGCTTTGGACGAGGAGGAGGAGGGACAGAAGCCATCTTTAGAACATGATGGAAGAGGAGTTGTATTTACATATATACGCTGTGACCCCATTAACCATGGCGGGATTGTGGGGAATGTGGGGATATGTGCGGAAGCGAGCGTTCGATGGAAACACGGCTCTTTTTCCCCCTCTTTTCAGCTTCAATTTGTTCATGCTGATGAAGCAAAAATGCAATCTGTGAAATAAAATGTTAAGATGAAGGATAGACGGGAAATGGAATTCAGCCTTTTCAAATGCACTCTCCTTATTTTCCAGCAGCACACGCTCTGGCTGTCATGGCTTGACACGTGTCAAACATACAGACTGACAGATTACACTGTGCTTAACTTAACCTGCTTACGGGAGAAACTCTTTCACACACACACTCTCTCACACACACACACACACACACACACACACACACACACACACACACACACACACACACACACACACACACACACATGTTGGGTTTACATGTTTTATGGGGACATTCCATAGGCGTAATGGTTTTTATACTGTACAAACCGTACTTTCTATCGCCCTACACCTACCCTACACCTAAACCTAGCCCTCACAGGAGATTGTGCACACTTTTACTTCATCAGAAAAACTCATTGTGTATGATTTATAAGCCTGTTTCCTCATGGGGACCTGAGAAATGTCCCCACAAGGTCAAAATCTACTGGTATTCCTATCCTTGTGGGGACATTTGGTCCCCACAATGTGATGAATACCAGGTACACACACACACACACACACACACACACACACACACACACACACACACACACACACACACACACACGCACACCAGTGCCAAACTGCAGAGAGAGTATTGAAGGGTGGGGATTTAATTGCAGACAGAATGCTATCTCCAGAGAACACTTGTTGATTTTAATCACAACAGTGGTCAGATTTGATTACCGTCTGGACTGCGTAAAGTTTTTGAGAATCTTGCGTCCTCGCTGTGCCCTTGCGCCATATGCTGATTGATTATACCAATCTGTCAAGCTCTGTGCCAATGCCTGATGTTTTAAAAGTGCCAACAGATATATTTAAACCAGAGAAGTAATTAAAATAAAATGAATTCTTCTCATTAAAATTAAAGTTGGAGGTAAGTCTTAAAAAAAAAAGACATGGTCACAACTGTATTAGGTGTTATTAACTTAAAATTACTTACAGTATAATATTACTTATTATTAGTTTTTTATGAACAAACTGAAGAACAAACAGCAAATGAACAGGTAATTAGACAGTAATCTTGTTGTTTTGTTTTTTTGCACAGTAAGTGCATTGTATCTGTTAATATACAGTACAAAACACACTGCATTATTTTTTATTGCATAGTAGTTAAAGACGCTTCATACAAAGTAGCTCCTCTGACATTATTTACTCATGTGGCTCCAATCCAATATTTTCTTCTTTCTTAAAAAAAAAAAAAAATGATATTAGGCAGGATTTCTTTTTTCACAGAACACCATAGGCGGTTTTCAAAGAAAACCACAGGGGTTACAACGACATGGGGTGCGTACATGATGACAGAATTTTAATTTTTAGGTAACTTATTTCTTTAAAGAAGATTTACAGATACATTATTTTTAGAGTTTTTTTTTTTCTGCATTAAAGCTTCACTAAAGAACTAATGACCTACAATGGTAGTCAAATGGGGTTGGATCATATCAGGGTTTAGTTGGCTGGCTTAATTGATTTTTGTCTGCTCCTCCTTTTCTCATCAATTTTATCTAAAATAACATCCATTTTAGGCCATTTACATTGAATTTACATGCTTCAAATCTAAACACGACACATTTTATATAAAGAGAAATAATTCCATCATTAGATGAAGCTCTATGAGATGGATCTGTATCTCTTTCTTTTCATCAATCAATGAAAGGCATTCCAATTTATTTTTCCATGTTTTGTTATTTCACAGCAGTGAATCGCAGTCTTATTTTGGATTTTGTCCCAGATATCTGTCTTAAACAGTTCGGCTTTGACTCAAAGATTAAAAATGAAATATTCCGAGTTACTCAAGGGGTGTTAAAGCGAGCTCATGAAATTCAATCACGCATGTTAGTAAGAAATGTTGTTAAATCTGGAGGATGAGTGCTGGTTTTCCTCAAGCTGTCCACTTTAAGAGACATCAATTGCAGGCACTTATGAATTACAGAATAATTAAATCAATACTTTGCAATTTGCACAAACCTGCTGACTTGATAACAGAGGGGATACAGTGAGAAATTTTAAATTAGGAGAAAAATAATGAGTTAGGGGCAAATTTGAAGGCCATTGTGTTAAAACATTTGAGAACCCTTTAGGATCTGGATTTCTGCATGAATGATTTCTTACATATGATCTTCATAATTAATACAGAATTTTTTATTTATTTATTTTTTCCAAACAAATAACATTTTGAGGTTGATATCAGACAGATGCCTTGACGTTTTTTTTCCCTGTGAGAAAAAAAGAAAAAAAAACAAAAAAAAAAAAACACAAATTCCTAGTGAAGATCTCAAAGATTTCAGCAAACTTGACATGACCACCAGCCTCCCATGAGCTCAGTTGTTTGGTGTTTTTCGTTTTTCTTCTGGGAGACGATATGGATGTTATGAAGTGCAACAGCAGCCTGCAGATCTTCAGCTGTCATTGGAAAGTACTGTAGGTCTGCTTGTTAAAGGATTCAGCAGAGTCTTTGGGCTGCTTTAGTAGGATGTCCACTCGTAATGGCAGGAGTGCTGAATCTCTGACACTTATAAAGCAGAGAGATAGAAGCCTGATTCTTCATAAACCCTTTGTAACCCTTTTCAGTCTTCAGAGCTGCAGAATCTGTTCCTCTAAGGTCCATTGAAATCTCCTGTGATCAGGATGTTGTCAGGTAAAGTCTACAGTGAATAAAGGCATGGCTGCAGGAACAAGGGCACTGAAGGGAGCAAAACGCTTGGTGGGTATGAAAATGTGACATTATCATCAGGGCAAGGAATAATGTTAAATATATTTAAATAAATAACTAGAATTTATTTGACTTGGGCAATGCAAGCAATCATCCAGAACACCCTACTAACCACAAAGCAACGCACTAAAACACTCAGAACGCCTTAGAGACTATACAAGGACTAGCAATTTTTTTTCATACAAGTACAAAAGTCTAAAATGTTTCTGTGCATTAAATTACTAATACAAAATAAGTTAAGAATAACAGATGAAGATATTTGAATGTGTGCATTTTAGGGAGGTATTCATTTGTGTGAGCATATGTGAACTGCATATGCAAATTGACATGTGATTTTTGGTTTTGATGCAGCGTTAATCATCTCCATATTGATGAGAGTTTTAATTATATCCAACTGTTCGACTATATCTCTATGCAAATCTGCTATTCACTGGGGTTCACATCCTCAGTCTTACTTCACACAGACTTGACGAAAAGTCACCAAAAGCATGTAAACTCACACTAATGGCACATTTATAGAAAGTAGCACAGAAGTGCTTCTGAAGTGGCATTTAGGTGTCTTTACAAACTGTTTAATGCTGCTCAGAACTGGGTTGAACTTTATTTTACATTATGTGTACTTACTTGTACAGTATACTAACCTAAGAAAGTACTGGGTAATATAAAGTAACTACATGGGTTAGGCTTAGGTTTAGAATAAGTGCTTAGGGAGGGTCACAGATGTGTGTCTAAAAGCGAAGTGAAGACCTTCAGTCTGATGGCAGAAGGTCCGGACTCCATCGCAGCTCTCATTGGCCAATGACCACTCTCACAGTGGTTTTAGTTTTTAGGCGACTGTTAAAAAACACAACACACACGTCTCCCAGAAATCCTAGGGAGGGTCATGAATGTGTGTCTAAAAGCGAAGTGAAGACCTTCAGTCTGATGGCAGAAGGTCCGGACTCCATCGCAGCACACACATCTCCCAGAAATCCTGTAGTCACCCAATCAGATGACAAAGTGGTACGTAGAGATGGTACCTAGTCATTGTAATTACTATAACATAATTACTATAACATAGTATGTACATGCAAAAACGGACTGTAAAATAAAGTGCTACCCAGAGGTGGCATGAATGCATTTACACAGCAATTACAGTATTTGAATTTATTTGAATTTATTTATTGAGGGAAAGCCCCTTGAGATGCTCCATCTCATTTTCAAGCAGGACCTATAATGCATACAAAAAAACAACACAAGTAATAGACAAAACAAAACATACAAAAATTCACAGCCCACTCCCCTATTCACCCACCCATAGTCTACAACTATATATAAAAAAGCATGTACATACAACATAATATACATTTTAGTACAATAATGAAAACCCAAATATAAATAAAAAATTTAAATAGTTTATCGGAAATATTAATATATATTTCTTAGGAAATTAATAAACAGGAAATAATGTAACCCGTAGGCAGTTCTCAGCCCAAAATTAAAAACATAAACAGGTTGTTTTCAAATGAGATATTAAGTTGATCCTGAAAAGATGAAAATATGTAATTGATTTAAGGGAAGAAGGAAGATTGTTCCAATCATATGGAGCTTTATATTGAAAAGACCTTCAACCAACTTCAGTAAGGATTCTAAGAATAGAAAAATGTGGATACTGCATGTGACGAATGGAATGATGTAGATGTAGATGAAACTAAAAGGAGGACAATTGAAATAAATACACATGAAAAGAAACTGAAGCCAATGATATTGCCTTCGGGATCTAGGTTGAAGTCAATCAAGAGTATACTTTCATACTAAGGGCTAAGGTGGATATGAGCTAGTCTCAGCCTCGGACATCACACCCACAGACCATTAGCTGAACATTTTATGCGTTAGACACACAAAATGGAAAGTTTCGAGGTTGTCATCTTGTCATTTTAACAGTAGCCTAAAAACGAAAACCGCTGTGAGAGTGGTCATTGGCCAATGCGAGCTGCGATAGAGTCCGCACCTTCTGCCATCAGTCTGAAGGTCTTTACTTGGCTTTTAGACACACATTCGTGACCCTCCCTAAGCACTTCTTCTCTTGGGAAGCTGCCATTTCAAAGTGTGTTTCACTTCATGAAGTGGATGAGGGAAGTTCATATGGACAGATCCTTGACTCTTGTTGGAAGTGAGTAAAATCTACTTCATATGTACACTTTAGGCAGCATCATATACCACATTTCAACATGACTTTGATGTCACCACAGATCGCGTTGGGGTGTAACAGCAAATCAAATCGTGGATCGATTCTGTGATTTTCGTGAATGCATCGAAATTCTCTCTTGAATCGATTCTGAGCTTAGGTTTAACAGCAGATGGCACTACATGCTTTAGAAACAGCCGTATTCTGCTTGCTTACAGCTTCTTACACACGCACAACCTGAACTTAAAATAATCATTTAAAAAGTTCGAAAAGGTTGAACCAAATTTGTGTTCACAGTGGGCTGTTTACATTAATCTTGTGTCATAAAAGCATAAAAGCCAAAGTGCAAGTACAATTAACCACTTAAATTACTCAGTTCAACACACAAGAGCTCTTCTTTGTGATCATTTGAGTGTGTGGTTAAAAGCATAGAGCACTATATGCTGTTAGAAAGTAAGCTCAGAATCGTTTCCAGAGAGAATAGCGATGCATTCTGAAAAAAATTGCAGAATTGATCCACAAATCGATTTTTCGTTACGCCCCTAAATTGCGAGTAATTTACAATAATTTTACAACTAGTCTAATTACCCTTCTCCAGAGGTAATTTCCCAAAAATGAATTGTAAGCACAAAATATCTGCTAAATATTGCTATGCATTCAGTATTTGCCATGGAAGACTGTACTTTTCTAAAAGTCATACTCTATTTAGCAGTAACACAGAAATGCAGAATTCTCAAGAGGTCAAAGGTTTTTCCCACATAGTTGTAAATCGCCGCCTTTTTAATTGGGGAATGTGTACATATTCCGCTCACAGTATGTTTTCAGAACTTCCATTGCATCGCTTACTCCCAAAGAGGCGAAAATAATGTACTATGCAGTATTTATGAAATGCCAGCTCAGCTACAGTTAACACATCAAATCCAAACTCTAAAGGCATTCACACACACACCAGCTCCACACACACTAGAATGAATATTATTTGCTCTGTCTAGTCATATTTTCACATACTTCTCTGACACAGATTTATACTTTGATAATACTTGCAAACAAGACATTAAGACCTCACCAAAATATTAATATTTCAAAAATAATTCACATCCGTGGCACTGGGCATGCTCTCTGGGCCTAATCATTTTCACAGACGCCCGTGCAAAAGAAACAAACATGAAAGCTTGTTTCTTCAAAGCACTTGGGATGTCCTGCTGCTATGCATCTTTTATTATTTAGTCCACAAAACTTTGAAAAAGTTCATGCATTTTTTTTTTTTTTTTTTTTTTTCAGAAAAGCTCATCTTTGCTGTGTTTGCCAATGCATTTTTTTTCCCTCACGCACCTCTCAAGCTTAAATGATTCCATCTGTTTGAGGTCAAACTTCCACTTATAGAATAAAAGTTGTGGAATTTTCTTTGTAAAAACACAATGTTCCTGCAGGCGCTGATTAATTAGAGCACCTGTGTCAATATGTTGCATTTCCTGGGTGCTCTACTTTTTTTCTCTCCCTTCCTCATTTCAAGCTAGTCAAAGTATTTCCAAAATATTGGGCTACGTTATTATTCCTCTCTGCTAATATAAGGGTGCGCTTTCATGTGTAAAATCTTTGGCGGAATGAGATTCTGACTAGTTAATGTATCCCATCGAAGTCTTTGATATCCCCAATTATGTAAACAAGCTTTAATAAGTAAACAGACCGGGTGCTACAATATTGAATCTGATTAGGGCCCTGTGGTCAGAAATGTCAGCACTTTCTTTCAAAGCAATCTGGGATCAAAGGCTCTAGGGCTTCCTGACTGGATTTGGCATTAACTGCTTGTGCTCAGGGAAACATGACCCTGACGTTATCGATGAATTGTTTGTCCTAGATGATTAGCCTAATGTCAGCTGCATTGAATCCAAAACAGATGTAACCACAATGGCTGGTTGTCTGCAATGATAGCTGTGACTTTAGCTTATCAACAAGCCACGCTAGCTGGTCCAGGTCATATATATTCATCAAGGATACATTAAATTGATCAAAAATGCCATCACATGAATAAACTACATGCTAAGGTACTGTAACACTTTACAATAAGGTCTCATTTGTTAACATTAGTTCTTGCATTAACTAACATGAACTAATAATGAACAATATATTTTAACAGCATTTATTAACCTTTGTCACTGTTACTTAAAGGTTGTATCAGCGATTTCTAGTCTAAAACATAAAGTGTCAATTTCAGCTGACCTTTCTTCACGATCCGCTCGCTGCCTGCCCCATAAATTGTCTGTGAAAAAACCGCGTCTCTCTGGTCAGCCTAGGGTCCGAGATATGCCAAAAAAACAATCGGCACTACCAACCTTTCCACACATAAACAAACAGTGTTCCAACCAATCAGCGTCAGGGGTTTGGTGTTGTGGACTTTCCTACTGGTGCTGGGATGTGAGGGAGGCGGAGCGAAAGTCCACAACACCAAACCCCTGACGCTGATTGGTTGGAACACTGTTTGTTTATGTGTGGAAAGGTTGGTAATGCCGATTGTTTTTTTGGCATATCTCGGACCCTAGGCTGACCAGAGAGACGCGTTTTTTTCACAGACAATTTATGGGGCAGGCAGCGAGCGGATCGTGAAGAAAGGTAAGCTGAAATTGACACTTTATGTTTTAGGCTAGAAATCGCTGATACAACCTTTAATAAAAAAAATGTTAATGTTTATGGTAGTTCACAGTGCATTAACTGTTAACGGATAAAACGTTTAAGCCTAAATAATGTATTAGTAAATGTTGCAATTAGATAAGATTAATAAATGCTGTAAACTATTGTTCATAGTTAGTTTATGTTAATTCTGTCAGTCGATAGGTTCTAACTCAATGTGATATACTGTAATCACATGATTATTCACATGTAACAGCTGTTTGGTTTCTTCTCAAATCAGGAGCCAATGAGCATGCTGCTCAACAATCAAATACTTGGCCAATGCTTGCTGTAGCAGTTGCAGTGCACTTTAGAAGCCCTCCACCTTCCCCAGCTCCACCTGTATATATCTGCTATGGGGTAATTTCATGCATGTTATATATAAAGGGGTTATTTCATGTCTGCGGATGTATTGGCAGTAGCAAGTCTTGGTACTTGCTCTGCCACAGCAGCAGAGTAGCAGATATATTCTGCTAAGACCTAACACATTAATATTACCAGTCATTTTATTCTTTTAATTTATCCTTAGTTTTAATCCTGTGCCAAATGTACTTTAATTTTATCATATTTAGTCAACCTTGGCCTGTTTCTGTTTCTTTTATAAAAATTACTTAAATGTCCTAATTAATCTATGGCCTAATCCTGGCTTAGTCTATGACATTTAGGCATGGTTTCACAGACAGGGCTGAACATTTTAGTCAACGAAAACTTAACATTTTCGAAATCATGTCACATTTTTGTCATGCTGTAGAATCAGTTAAACTGATTAAAATTATTTTTGCTCAAATTATAAATCACAGTAATTGATATACCTTGAGAAATGTATTTTCAGGTATTGCACGTTTACCAATAAGCACAAATCAATAGAATGTTGACTCATACACATGGTTTATTTTATCTCATCGATTGTACTGACATGTTATAAGCTGTTTATTATAATATCAAATATTTAGATATGCACTCTCTCGCTACATTATGAAAACTAGTAAAAAAAATGGTAAAGAGTCCAATTCTGGCTGAATGACACTTTCATTTAAGCCACACATCTCACATGGAGATCACTAAACTTCAGCTTACTTGTTTATCAATATTTTCAGATCATTGTCTGCAATTCTGCAACGAAGAATGAGCAAGAAAAATGATTTAGGAATTTTAACTCTTGATAACTGGCAACCGTACACACGAAAGCTTGCATAGTAGAGGCATGTACAGCAACCCACAGTAATATTTTGTCTTCTTTGTTTCAACTAAAATAAAAAGAGATTTTGGTAAAGTTAAGTTTTTATAAAAGTACATTTTAGTCCCAGCTTTTATTGTGAACAATATTGCATGTTGATATAGTCACAGTTATCATATATGTATTTTTGAAAAAAAAAATGCTATGTATTTGATTAAAATAATAATAATAATAATAATTTCAATGTATGAGTTGCTAGCAAACATACATATAAAAACTTCAATGCATGGCTACTTCTGAATGGCCATTAATGGAGAAATATGTTTTTTGGGCATCTGCCAGCAGGGTAGGATATCTGCCGATACTAACAAGTCAAACCTTGCCCTCCTGGTGTAGTACATTTCAAAGCATGATTTGAGATCCTAGGATTAAATGAATTCAACACACGCCACATGACTTTGCTTACAAACTTGTTTAGACTGAACTTTGACTGGCTGAGATGTTCTCTTAAACATCTCTCACTGTTAACCGCAGTGCGTTGACCTCCAACCAGCACTTCAGCAAAGTGAGAGGAAGTGCATTAAGGTTTTGGGGGGCTTTTTAGCTGACCATTTCACCTTCTGAAGCAACAGCAACATAATATGAGAAACCCAACCAATCGAGACACCCATCAATCCAGCGTAATTCACTCTCTGAGCCAACTCCACTTACAAACTCAATGCAAATTCAATACGTGTAGTATTGACCATGTGCTGTCTCGAAGCAAAGACCCTGCAGTGCTTATCACTCCATTTCCATAAGGAAAATGGACCATTTTTACTTCCTAATCCAACATGTAATTTTTTCCTTGTTTACCATTGCTTCGTAAGCCTGAGATAATACATGGACATTGTATAAATGGAAATCAGACAATGCAGAATGAGCAATATTCATATAGCATGACGAGGACTCACAATGCTTAATGTATTGCGATGATTTGCAGACTAATCAGACATCTGCGTACGCCACAGAGGAACAAAGAATATGCATGTATTGTCATTACTCCCTGCAACTCTTAACTCAGAAATTATAAATGAGAGGCTTTTTGATTTATTGATGAAACCAGCGTAGTGAAGTGCTTTTTGCCGCGGGCACGACTCAAGGCTAAACCAGTTATAACAAAGATAAAAGCAAAAAATGATGTTGAATTTCAAGCAATCCATTACAAATGAGATCTCCTCTTTTGATATTCTGTCTCTGAAAATGTACAATAATTGACTTTACGGCATTGAGATTCTTTTTCAAGTACAGGTAAAATGCACAAATAAATCTTCAGATCCCTTCAAGGATGAAGAAGGCCTGAGAGCGAAGGGCTACAGGCGGACCGAATCCGTAGCTCCAGTGTTTATGCAAGCGTTCATTGGGCTGATTACATTCCGATTAGGTATTTCCACTGACTAAACATGTAAGGTGCACTAGCGGAAACCTTGTGATGCGTCTATTAATAATGAAATGATCGTGTTGTATTCAGGGGCCGTTGTTAGATTATTATGCAAACTGGATTTCAATATAGCATCTATGCAAGCAGCACAAAGACATCATTATGAGACGATACCGTATATCTGTCAGACATGCTGATGCTACAAGGCCTTAAATGAGTCAAGCTTTCCCGGGAACAACTTAAAGCAGGCTAATATGGTTTTGCTGGTCTTGTTTTTTCTGGTTTTCAACTGTTCAGCTAAACACCAAGGGCATGTGCTCACTTCCAACACACACACACACACACACACACACACACACACACACACACACACACACACACACACACACACACACACACACACACACACACACACACACACACAAACTTTAAAAAACTCAAAAACTTTTGAAATTTTGTCGTGGATCGACAACCCACACTAAAGAGTCTAGGTACAAAAGTATATTTTTTTTTTTTTCTGTAATACCCAAATATATCAAAGTATAAAAGTTCGCTATGCATGTTATATTCATACATACAGTATTTGTATAAAGACCCATTTATAGTGTGTAAATTATTATTATTATTTTAAGTATTATGTGGAAAATATTAATTATAGCATATAATGTATGGAAAATATTAATTTTAGTGTGTAAAAAAAGTAATGTACAGTAGTACTATTGAAATGCATTATTGTTTAATTATCTATTAATATGTAGTATATTATTTCTTATCCAATTTATTAAGTATTACTTATTTATTTATTTTGTATATTTTTAAATTAATTCAAACTTAATTCATCAAGCATGCATTCAATGAAGCATTTGATTTATTTATTTAGTTATTTATTTTACATTTATTCATTATTAATTAATTTACTATTGTTTAATTTGTATCATTTATTATTATTTAATACATTAATTATTTCAGTTTTTTTTTTTCAAATTTAATTTAATTAAAACTTTAACATTTTAAACTGTAATCATATTTCACAGTATTACTGTTTAAAAAAAATAATAATCAAAAACCAGACCAACATTTTTATTTTTTATTTTTTTATTAATGAGAAATATACAGTCAAGCCCAAAATTATTTATAACCCTGGCAAATTCTGACTTTAAGTGACTTTTATTCAACCAGCAAGTTTTTCATTGGCCGGAAATGACCCAGGCTTCTCCCAAAAGGTAATAAGATGATGTACAAGAGGCATCATTTACATTTAAACAAAAAGTGGCATGTCCAAAATTATTCATACCTTTGCAAACTGGTCACAGTCTATGGGAAAATCCAAAGTTCTATACCATTCCAAATAGTCCAAGCTGTTCTAAAGCATCCTAATTACCCTGATTCATTGGAAACAGCTGTTTTAATCAACAGGTGAAAAACAGAAGCTCTCTGCTGTTGGTTTGTGGAAAGTCGTGGCTAAGACAAAGGAGCTCACTGAGGACCTGCGGCTGTTCATTGTGGCTGCTGACAAGTCAGAAAAGGGCTATAAGACCATATCTAAATGTTTTGAAGTTCCAGTGGGTACAGTGCAAAGTATTATTAAAAATACAAGATGTTCCGCACTACGAAAAATCTCAGAGAACGTGGCCGGAAGCCAAATGTGACACCTGTGCTGGCCAGGAGGATAGTGAGAGAGGTAAAAATGAATCCAAGGATCACCACCAATGCCATCCTGATGAAGCTGGGCTCTGCTGGTGGCAACATCTCAAGGCAGACAGTCCAACAGACACTGCACACCGCTGGGTTCCACAGATGCATACTAAGGAGGACACCACTTCTCCAGATAAGGCACACAAAAGCCCGCTTGGCCTTTGCAAATGCTCATCTGGACAAAAAAAGAAGACTTCTGGTCTTCTGTTTTATGGTCAGATGAAACAAATCGAATTGTTTGGCCACAATGATGTAGCCTTCATTTGGCGTAATAAAAGAGAAACCTTCAACCCTAAGAACACCATACCCACTGTCAAATATGGTGGTGGGAACCTAATGTTTTGTTGGTGTTTTTCAGCCGGTGGATCAGGGAACCTAATCACAGTTAACAGCACCATGAAAAAGGAGCAATTCTTCAAAATTCTCAACAACAACATCATCAGGCAGTCTGCAGAGAAACTTGGGCACCAGTGGACATTTCAGCAAGACAATGACCCAAAACACACAGCAAAAGTGGTGAAGAACTGGTTAGCAGACAAAAACATTAACGTTTTGCAGTGGCCCAGCCAGAGTCCTGACTTAAATCCAATTGAGAGTCTGTGGAGGGAGCTAAAGATCAGGGTGATGGCAAGGAGACCATCCAACCTGAAAAAGTTGGAGCTTATCGCTAAAGATGAATGGACAAAAATACTAGTGGAGACATGCAAAAAGCTGTCAGAAATTATAGGAAGTGTTTAAATGCTGTAATAGCCAATAAAGGCTTTTCTATTGATTATTAAGAAAGGGTATGAATAATTTTGGACATGCCACTTTTTATTTAAATGAAATTAAAATATGAGTAATATATATATATATATATATATATATATATATATATATATATATATATATTTCACACAATGATGCCTCTTGTACATCGTCTTATTATCTTCTGGGAGATGTCTGTATCATTTCTAATAAAAAAAATAAAAAAAAAAACTTGCTGGTTGCTGGTTAAAAGTAACTTTAAGTCAGAATTTGCCAGGAGTATGAATAATTTCAGGCTTGCCTGTACATAGAATAGGCAACCAACAAGATTGTTTCTGACCAGCTAAACAAGTCCAGCAAACCACCTTTGGCTTAAGACGCATTCCTTTTTAGCAGATTTAGCATGTGCAAGCAAACTCAGTGGATCATTACCGTCCCTCAACTCCAACTGAAATCCAATCATTTACGTTCAAACTTTGAACCACAAAATTAGCCCACTATGCCAGGTTATTAATTACCACCTGGCCGTCCTTGCTGGTTGGGAAAGGCAAAGGCTGCGGAGGTCTTTTCCACACCCCGTTCTCATCCTTCCCACACACCCCTTCCTCCCACCCTCCCTCACTCTCCCCGTGTCCTCCTCCTCTTCAATTCCGGAGACACCGTCTGGAGGCTGACACCAGCAGCTCTGGCACGTAGGGTCATTACCAGAGCTGTCATTAAGAAATGAAATCAATCCCCAAAATGCAGCAAGCTCAGGGGAGAGGTTGCGCGATAGCGATTGGGAATGCGTGCGTGTGCACGCTGATGACGGCAAGGGAGGAATGGAGGGGGCTATCGCTTCATAAGCTGTAGATTGCTTTCCCTACCGCACTAATTATGATGTAACTGGAACAACAGCGTGAGGTGAGTGTGTGTGGTGATTAACCTCGGGCGGCTGAGAAATGAATCTAATGAGGAGAGCGGGACATTGGAACTGTTCAATCAATTTTGCCTCCCTCTCTCTCTCTCACTCTTTCTTTCTCTCCCTCCCTCTCGTCTCCGGAGCATTTAAATGCATTTGTGACCTTGTAATGGGTGACAGTGGCAGTCTCTTGAACTCATTTAGCATAGCACGTTCTCTTCATTTGTCTCCCTGGCCTGCTGTATTTCTCCTGGATGAACGGTGGGACTTGTGCTCACGTGATCGGAGGAAAGACAAACTTTGGGTTTTTCCCCCTGCAACGGTCAGCAAACGATGCTATCGCGCCGCCTCGAGACCAGTGTCATTGCCAGGACAAGGAGAAACAAAGAGAAACAAGGCATTTAAGTCAGACGCCGACGCATTAATTAAACAGGCCTTTCAAAAGCACAGTCAGGCTTAATAGGCAGAATATTATTACACATCCATGCTATTAAAATCTCAACCCAGAGTTGAGGGACGAGGACAAACACATAAAGGACACATTTCATCACTTCTAAAGATGTCAATAAATTATTAACATGGTGTAATTTACACAAGTGCTGTTTAAGTGCTAAAATTAGAAGTATAGTTCTGAGAACATGAGTTTAAATTTGGCTTTGCTCTGACCTAGCTTCTGATTGGGTAGTACAGGTTTGTGAGTTGATGAAAAGCTAATTAATTGATTTAAATATAACATTAAAATAAACTAATGGGGTTATACAGAGCAATATATCACCGTTCAAATTAAACACTGGGATTTAAATGGGCCATAAAATGGAGAATCAAAATGTTCTTGATATTTACACATGTCAGTTAGGGGTCCTATTATGCTCTTTTACAAAGTCTTTATTTTGTTTTGGGGGTGCACTAGAATGTGCTCTCATGCTTGGTGGTTCGAAAAACACATTATTTTTCACATAATTTACATAATTACAATAGCGTTCTCTCCAGCCTGGCACAAATGGCTCGATTAGTTCTGGGTTTGATGAAGGCCCGCCTTTCAGAAAAATGAAATGTCTTGTGATTGGTTAGCAATTCCACCGCGTTACAACTAGTGAACAGCTTAGATGGCATCTCAGTCCTGCCATGCCCCTTCCCAAAGCAGCATGTTCTGTGTACAACTGAGCAAGCTAGATTAAAGTGATTCTTACATTTTAAATATGAATATTTTTCTTACAAAAACACATCGGATCGCTAAAGGAGGCTTTTACTGACCACACACTGCACGTCTACGGCGCGGCTCTGAAGCAACCACCGATGATCGTCACTCTAATCAATGCTTGTGTTTATATCAGCCGCTGTTCCGCATGTGTTTCGACCCTCTATATTGCACCTGTCAACGTCACGGCTCCAGCACGGCTACCAGAGCAGTTCGCAGACACTTCAGTCAATGCTTGCATTTATACGGGCCGCCCTGCGGCTCGCTGAAGCATCCCAGAAGCGGCTGTCCATGCTACATTGCTAAATTTAGGCTAATCCCCCACCCGCCAATGATTCAAATTTCCGCAGGTGGGATTTATTTGAATGATTTACTAATGGACCGCGTCATAGCATCCATAAAACAAACACTGTAGTCGAAAGGAGCCGTTAGTTGTTATTGAAAAGGAATAAAAAAATTAAAAAAAAAAAAAAAACTAAATATCTCCCTTTGGAATGGACTTTAAGATTTATAACTTTGTAGATGTTTTTTTTTTTTTTTTTTTTTTATGCCCAGACTGGCTAAAATTCAGAAAGTGAAAAAGCACAATAGGAATTATTTCTACCCTTCAGAAATGCCATGATTTGAAATCACAATATCATCAAGTAGATGTGATCTAAACTCATGCTTGTCCATAAATCATGAGAGCAATACTGCTGTTAGATAAGAATTTTTGGTGCAGAATAACTACTAACTCTGTAAACTAACCTCTAGAAACATATCAAAATCTGAAACTGCCTTTCATGAGCATCATGACCTGTGGTCAGTGTAGTATGTACAGACTCAACACCAGACGTTCTTTGTCGCAAATGCGTTTTACTGCTGTTTGTGTATTAGTGAATCAGTTGTGATTATTCTATATACAGAAAACAATCAAAGATCATTCTCTTTGATTTCTGCATTTTCCACAAAACTCCCATTATAATAAAGACAGTTTACACTGGTCAATGGTCTTATTTGTATTGTGTTTTAACTGTTAATTTTGATGAAAGTAGGGGAGAGTGGGGTAAGTTGAGACAGTGGGTAAGTTGACCCACACCCTGCATCTTGGCAACCGTACACCTTTACTTCCATGTGACCATGTATTTTGGAATCATTTTGGAATCATTTCTGCCAGACTGTGATAAGGAAAAACACATGGAAGGAGTGGACGGCACCCATCTACTTAAAAACAGTTTTTGGCTTGTCAAAGTAAAAAATTTGCATAACAGATGTAATAGCTGTTACATCAAATCAAATTTAGCCAGGTCTAAAAATATTTACGATGCATATAGGTGATTTAGCAACATATAAAACCATGCAAATCATTTAGCTAAATATTAGCCTGAATTGGTAAACTAGCTAGTTGTTGTTTGCAAAGTGAGCCAAATTCTCTGGGCTAAGTTGAATCAACATTTTAACTTCAACCACAAGGCACTGAAGTTAAATCTTTGAAGTACAAACTGGTATTTTATTATGATATTACGCATCTGGTTTAGTTTATCATATATACATATTATTTGTGGTTTATTTGATAGGGACAGTGTACAAGTGCACCAAATCATTCTCTGAGAACCAGAAGATGCTTTTCATCACATTATAATCAAATATATCTTTCCACCTGTAGTCCATAATGGTATGTACAACACAACCCAGTCTCATATAAAAACGTACCCTGACTACGTTGGTCCAAAGTGCAAAACGTAGAGGGGTTACAATAACGGCCCTTGAATTGTATGACTGTTACGTTTTTTTTTTTGCCTATTCTTTTCCTATTGTTTTACGTCCAAGTCACGTGACTTTCAAGATTCCGACCGTGAGAACAAAAAACATGGCGGACATTTCTCTCATTTTTAGTGAAAAACTCAATATTTAGAATTAGTTTCTGCATAAAAATAAGTTTTGGTTACATTTCTAGCGAGAAATATATATATTAGTTTCATAATATTCACTCAGTCAATGTACACAATCACTCGCTTGCTCGTTGTTGTGAAGATTTTTCAGATCTCGCCAGAATAATGTGAAACTGCAACGTTTTGGCTGCTATGGACGCTGCTATCGGTGGATGGATGGATGGATGGTCTCACTCCCAACTCGTCATATATTGACGCTTGATCAGGAACCCTCGGCGTCACTTTTTGACGAACAGGGTACCCCTTCAGCGTCACATTTAGACGTGCAGGGATTCCCTATAGAATCTGTACCGGAGCCTGAGGCGTTGAAATTTGACGTGTTAGGTGGGTCGTAACCACGATAAATAGGAATAAAAAAAAGAATAAATAAGTTATGGCAGGACTAGTCAGTTGGCGGCCACAAGGTCATATTTATTTAGCTCGTCAACTGATTTTTATTTTATTTCAAAATAAAATAAACGCTGTCTGATATCAAAGTGCTGTCTGTGAAACAGCGTTCAGCGCTGACTTTAGCAACGCTCCATAGCGCGAGCAACACCAGTATCCTAAGCACTTTAGGTGTTTTCTAGTTTTTATCGGAGGTTTATTGATATTGATAAGCGTACTGTGTGTAATGTGCTGTGATTTTGTTTGGTTAATCAATGATTAATCAGAGCAGTGCGATTAATAATAATAATCATTATTATTTAATTATTTGTTTGTTTGTTTATTGGTTGGTTGATTGATTATTTATATTGTATTTTTATTTATTTATTAATAAATCAATCAATCTGTGGAGCTGACGTCATTGTATGGCGCGATCCCAAGATCCATTGCGATTTTCCACTCGGTAAGTAGATGTGAACAATTTCTTACATTTTCGGTACAAAAAGTCGTTTTCAGGTCAAGAAGTTGTGTTTAGAACCTAGAAGTGCAAGGTAGTAGTTTCGTGATGCAGTAAATGACAGCAGACATTATAAAAATATAATTAGCTGCACCATATGTGTAGTATGCTAGTAAGTTAGCTAATTAAATTCAAGTTTGTTTATTTTTTTCCACATATAATAATGCGAGGTAATATGATAGGAGATTGCATGATTTTTATTATGTGTTTTCATATTACAGTAGCTCACAACACTTCAGCCAATTATAAATGTTGAGATGAGGAACAGTGTTGCCAGATTGGTTTGTTTTCCAGTAATTGTTAGAAATCCACACAAAATTATATAGTAAAAACACAAATCTTAACAATGGTACACAATACAAATGTATTCATAGCTACGACAATACTGTGGCTTACCACAATTATTTAATATGTCATAATTAAGCAAATTAAGTGTTCTTCTCTAAAGAAGGCTACTTTGTTTCGACATTGTAAACTGTTTTCCATATCTGTCATTTGGCATAACAGAGTTATCAAAATTTCACCTGTCCAAGCCCATTTTATCCCATGTAGTACAACTCAAAACCAGTCAAAAACTGCCTAATCTGCCAACACTGATGAAAAAATAACTGGTAAAATTGTTAGAAATTCTGAATTCTGATTTTTTTTCTCTTACCAGGTCCTTCACATTTACCAGCTTCTCACTTCTCCTTTATTTAACACGACCCACACACAGACACACACACAAACCAAAGGCACTTTTAAGAGCCACGTCCATTTTGTTAACCTGTAGTTGTCTCTCTGTAGCTCACTCACTCTTTCTCTCTCTCTGTCTGTTTACATCTGTAGTTGTCATATCTGTCCATCTTTGTTGTGAGTCTTTCTGTCTGTCTGTTTGTGTTTCTGCCCATCACCATGAGTGATTCAGAACTCCAAGAACAGTTTATGAAGCTGGATAACCTGGTTGATCATCATGAACTCAGCGATGAGCTCCAGAGTCTTGATGACTTGCTTGGTGAGCTGCAGAAACAGGAGGAAGCAGCACCAGTAAAGACACCTGAACCAAGGGTGCTTTGGAGAAAAAGAGACATTGATGGAACCATTGTCTATGCAAGACCAAGGTCAAGCAGGAATCAGTCAAATAAAGGTCAGTATAATTGTAGATTCAATATATTAAATATATTAAATATCTACATTGTTTAGGCACTTATGAATGTATCAAACATGGAATATGTCAGAGAAACAATCAAACCAGAACTGCTCACTTGATTTTTGACATGAAAATAAATTGATTACATACAGTGTTTGTGTAAAGCAGTATAAACTACACTAAATTATTGGTCTTTGTTTGAAGCAGTTTGTTCTGAGTGTCTTGTCAGTGGCCAACCAGCTTGTTTCTTTTTAAATGATCTGCTTTTACAGCAAGCAGTCTTATTTGCTTTTATCATCTATATGACAACTTATAGACAGATAACTGCAAGTAATTGGACTGTCCACATGTGGGTTTGGGAAATAAATGTCTGCTAGTCCTTTTCTCTAGCTAACGTTAAACAGTGAGCTTATGCCATTTCATAATAAGGGAGGTAAATTTGTGCTACTAAGCTTGGGACAAGTTGAAAATGTTATAAAGGTTGTTTTTTGTTGTTTTTATCTGGTACAGCTGATCACGTTCGGAAAACTGATCGTCCCATCAATGCTCCTGACACTAACTGTGAGGTGACCTTTGCTCCAGAGACTGCTGGTGTGTACTTTTTTTGTGTAAATTACATTTTCAAAATCCAAAGGCACTCCAAGCAGTACACTTTAATATATAAGTGTTGTTTTTAAATATTCCATACTATTTTAACAGAGTGTTTTCTGCAAGATCTCCAGCACTCACTGAGCGATACCTCAGATGATGAGGCATCACCTCCTGGAAACTCAAGAGATGCTCTCCTAGCTTCCTCAAACTGGAGCATACGACAAAGTCTCTTTGCAGAGAGGTGGAGGGCAGAGAGACCCCGTCTGGTGAACGCAGCTGTGGCACAAGAAAATGTGGCAACACACATCTGCCAACATTGTGGGAGCAATCCAGCTGCTGTCCGTTGTCGTGACTGTCGACCATGCCCCTTCTTCTGTGCTGATTGTGATGTCAGCATGCACACCAGGCATGTTCTCCATAACCGAGATGCCATGACTGCTGGATTCTACCAGCCATTGCCTCCAACAACTTTTGTTGTAGATAAGGCTCTTTCCCATTGTGGTAAGTCCTGGTTTATGACTGTACAACATAAACATCATTCTGAGAATCGTTAGGCCTCATAAGCTTAACTATTTAAATAATGCCTTTTTGTTTCGTATTGTTTGATATTGAATTTATGAGGACATTCCGTGTCAGTCAGCTTTTTGAGCAACTCTTGCATACTTTTTCAGCAATGTTCTTCATTACCATTGAAGCATTACAATGTATTACTCAGTCAATACAAATGATCTTAATTCACATGTTTGATCTTTTCCAGTACGGCTTGTACCTGTGGAGATTCCTGACAATATTTGCAGTTGTTCACCAGAGTCATTGAGGGTCAGCCCAGGGAAGAATGTTGCTGTGATCACAATGAATGGTAAGGGTGTAAAGATAAGTGTTATTATATGGTAAAAGAGTTGGGCTTGTAACCCGAAGGTCGCCGGTTCGATTCCCGCACCGGCAGGAATTAAAGGTGGGGATTGTGAATGAACAGTGCTCTTTCCACCTTCAATACCATGACTGAGGTGCCCTTAAGCAAGGCACCGAACCCCAAATTGCTCCCTGGGCGCTGGAGCAATGGCTGCCCACTGTTCTGGTGTGTGTGTGTGTGTGTGTGTGTGTGTGTGTGTGTGTGTGTGTGTGTGTGTGTGTGTTTGTTTTTGTGACATATCAGGACACAAATTTGTGTAATAACATGGGTATGACATAGGTATTACAAGGAGAGGGTGACTTATGAGGACATTGCCCATGTCCCCACTTTTCAAAAGGCTTATAAATCATACAGAATACGTTTTTTTGAGAATGTAAAGATATGCACAGTCTCCTGTGAGGGCTAGGTTTAGGTGTAGGGAAGGTGTAGGGTGATAGCAAATATCGTTTGTACAGTATAAAAACCATTACGTCTATGGAATGTCCCCACAATTCACAAAAACAAACATGTGTGTGTGTGTGTGTGTGTGTGTGTGTGTGTGTGTGTGTGTGTGTGTGTGTGTGTGTGTGTGTGTGTGTGTGTGTGTGTGTGTGTGTCTTTGTTCACTTCTCACTGCTGTGTGTGTGCACTTGGATGGGTTAAATGCAGAGGACCAATTTCGAGTGTGGGTCACCATACTTGACAATATGTCATGACTTTCACTTTCATAAACATCTACACATGCTCTTCTCTCATAGGGGAGCACAGGTCTGTTTGTAAAATCTACACACTTTTGAGTAATGTTCAAAAAGTAAATGAAATAATGTAAAAAAAATATTTTAAGAATCCAAACCCTGATTAATCATATATGGTTTACATTGAAGTGGATTTGTTTTTGATTTTTCCAGGACGATATGATCTATGCATGCCTGAGTTGAGAGGCATGCCAAGCCACTTGGAGTGGGCGACCTAAATCGAAGGTATTACTGACCTGCGACCCTTCACTTCACAATTTGACAATCCACAATTTATGCCACAGATGTCTTTTTTTTTTTTTTTCATTTAAAGAAATGAAGATGGCAGCACCAGGACTGTCCTGGCAAGCATTTTTAAGAATGCTGGATCAGCGTTCTGTCCACTTTGGTCATGTGAGTATTGAATTTATTTATCCTATAGTGTTGTTTATTCTTGTATTGTGGGTTGAAAAAGCTGTTTGATGCTAATGTATTTGTCGTACATTATTAGCCATTTTTTTTTCCTTACTTCTAATAGACTAGCAAGATCTTCACAGACAGTTTTCAGAAGTTTTTTTGAGTGGGAGGCTGTGCGATATGAGGTGGACGAAATCTGAAAGGAAGAGCCCTTCATCTGTCCTGCGTGCACCCCAAATATGCCAGCAGTTTCAGTAGATGGAAACCTGAAGCATTACCGTTTCAAGAATCCAGCTAGGTACTCAAAACTGTGTATAATGTCACACTGTTGAAACAATATTAATAAGAAAAAATAGCTCTTTAATGTGCACCAAGTAAAATTATATTACAGCTACAACAGATTATAAGTATTGTTGTTGTTGTTGTTGTTGTTGTTTTTTTTTTATCTAAGGAACAGGCCATCTTTGAAGACGTCTTTATAGCTAAGGATGAAGATGTGACAAGATTTGTGGACTATATTCACAAGACATCCAAACATGTAAAATCGTAGATGATAAGACTACATACAAAAATGCATTTATCTCCTACTCAAGAGATTGTTTAGAAGAGTCTTATTTTTCTTCAACCATTTTCCATATTATAGGTAGAGGTGGAAGAGGTGTTTGTGGAGGGGTGTGGTCAGCAGCCAGAGAGACCTCCCAAAGATCTGCCAGCAAGGTAGATGAGGAGGGACTGGAGCTTGCGGTGTGTCGGCATGGAGTGCTGCTCTGTTTTTGCTAATTTTTGCAAATCCCCTGTACCTACAAGAAAAGCTGGCCTGTAGACATATCACTTTTTTTTGTATGGATATGACCTGCAAATATTGGCCCTACCTCCAAAGAGTTGCAAAAAGCTGCCCAGAGCTCCAGCACCTTCTTAACATGAAGCCCTTCCTTTCAGTATTCCATGCCAAAGCCCATGATTTTAAATGCGAGGTAGGTGAACTTTGCTATGTGATTATCAAAACTGGGCATCTGCAAATGAATGTAAAAACTTTCTCAGCATTATTTACATAATTATTTTTATTACTACTAATTAGGTGAAATGGAGTGGGGCGTATCAGGATGGGGCTGGTTTAACACTAGGGGAGGAGGTGGAACAGTGTAACTGCAATGCTTTTCTCTCTAGGATTGCAGTGACCACAAAACACATGTTTAAAGCAGGTAAAATGACCACATACAGTACTTCACTAGTTACATCATTACATAATAAGTAGGGGGAATATAGTAATATGATATTTTCTGTGTTTCCAGGACGCACAGACATGCTGACTCTCATGGCCATGCGCTGGAATCAGCAAAAGTTTGACAATTTGGCCACTGCACTGACCCGTCGATATCAGAAGGTAATGACATCAGTGGAATTTGTTTTAGATGTTCAGTAATGTATGTTTTTAGTGTTTGAAGCTGTGCATTAAACATTTGGTTCTTGGTTTTATACTAGCTGTGATTATTTGTCATTGCAGACCACAAAAGCTCTACAAAGCCAGTTCAAAACTTAGTGATGGCAGTGACAGAGAGCCAATTGGAAAGATTGGGTCAATGATGTAAAGGAGTGGGCAGACGGTGAGGAAATGGCCAGTATTTATATATTTCTAGTAATAGGTTTAGTCCTGAATAATTGTAATTGTTACTGTTATTGTAATTTTGTCCCATATATTTTTTCTCAGCAACAACAAAAACCCCAGATGATGTTGATGCCTTGGCCAGCCGAATTGAGGTGCTGGTGGCAAGTATCAAGAGGCGTTCCCAGCATTTCTATAAAGATACAGATGGCAACAAAGGTCGTGCCAGGATCCGCCACAAGATCAAGGAGGAGAAGGGGATTCTGACATCAGTTGTAGAGAAATACAACAGAATGGTTCCAAACACAGACACTCTGTGCTTAGAAACCATTTTGTCTGGTGAGACAGCTTGGCCATGGCAGCTGCCACACAGTGGTATGTACACAATTCGTATACATACACATTTTTACACTTACACACATTACCCACAATGCCTTCAATGTCAGTTTGCATCCCCATATGACATGCGTTTTTCTCATGCATTCTAGACTCTGTCAACCTAAGGACAAAAAGAAAGGCATTCGACATCATCATGTCAGTAAGGCGACTTCAGGAGGAGCAGAAGATTCTTGCAGAGATGGACCACCAGTGGAAATATCTTCCAACTCGTGCTGAGACCCTCAGAGAACTGTCCTGCTTGTTTGCCTGCGAGACACTGAAAAGTATGTATTTGTAATATATGGCACAAACATAAGCATAAGCATAGGGTTGCCCCCGACCAAATATTGTCCTGAAAAATTGTAAGATCCAGTCCCAGGTGGAGTAGCCTAGTAATGAAAACATATTTTATTGTACCGTAAGTGGCTGTAGCTGTATTAGCCATCATTACACTTTGCCCAAATCTATCTCCAATTGGTAGCTGAAAGTTGGCAATGTTGTACTTTCAGTTTAGCAATTTTGAATTTCCTGCCCCACATATGTAATTACTATCTAATAATTACTGGGACCAACCGTGTCATCCATTAGATCTGTCCATGAGTGTCACTTTTTTCTGCAACTACACAGCCAATCCAATTTAGTCCAACTATGACTTTTCTAACAGACTAACATTTTTGCGTCACTATTAGGCGGCAGTCCTAATAAACATACACAACAATGATGACTGTTTTCAAAAATTTCTTAATGTTATTTTGTTATATTTTTCTTTCAAGATTCGCAATGTGGCCTAAGTGAAGAGGGTTTGAAAGGTCTGCAGAGCATCATCCACAGAAAGCTGCGTAAAATCAGAGAGATGCGGGTGCAAGCAACAGACTGTTACCTGCAAGTTTTGTCTGGAGCAGAGAACTTCTTAAGCAAATCGTCAACTGATGACTATGCCAGTGACTTCGAAATTTCTGGTGACGAACTGTAATCAACAAAAAACAAAACTGTCCCGTCCCCCCCCCCCCCCCCCTTTTTTTTTTTTTTCTTGACAGTGGCCTAGACCTTAAACCCTGAATCTAACGAGTGTAATAAAATATGCTTTTCATCACCTTATAAAGTGTATTCTCTTTTTTTTATTACATACATGGAAATGTATGCCTGTACAACTGGTCAGTGGTGGAAATTAAGTGCATTATTGTAAGGCTTAGTACTCTATTGTATAGTAAGCTATATTACTAAGTATTGTAAAGTATAGATTTGAGGTACTTGCTCTCTCGATGATTTGTTTATTTTCATGCCACTTTTTAGTTGTACTAGGCTGCAGTTAAAAGAAAAAAAAACGTTTTACTGAACTTGACAGCACATGAAGAGCTTATAAAATATTACATTTTGGCATAAATAAAACTACTCAGTAGTTCATACTTACAGTATAAGTACAGCCGAAACAAGTAGTCAATTGGCAAAAAAAATATTTGGCAACTAATTTGTTGATCATAAGTTGATCACGTTTGTTGATCATTTTAATGTAAAAACAGTACATAATTCCAGCTTAGAAAATTGCATTTTTTAAATTTTTAGTTGCTTGACATGTTTAACCACGTTGAGCTTTGAACTGTTCACAGGATGTGTAATGGTATTCTTTTTGGGTAATGTGTAATTCCCACTATTTTCATAATACTTACAAACCAAATCAGTTGAGCAGTGAAGAAAATAATTAGCAGACTAACTCATATTGAAAATAATCATTAGATACAGTAGATATCCACAAAATAGTTCAGAATGAGCTCCACCTTAATCAACTACAAGACTAAATAATCATGAGTTTTATGAGTAATAATGAAGTCAAGTCACCTTTATTTATATAGTGCTTTTAACAATACAGATTGTGTCAAAGAAACTGCACTGTATTCAAACAGGACAATAGTGTGTAAGTAACGCATTATTGTAAACAATCAATTTCCAGTTAAAGACAGTTCATCAATGAATTCAGTGATATCATCATACAGTTCAGTTCAAATAGTATACGATATCGCTGGAAAGTAAATATGATTCACAGGGGAAAATGGAATTTTAGGTCTTTAGCCCTGGGCTGAGACAAAACAACTATGCCCACATATGCCTGTGTCCTAGTGTAGGGTGCTGTACAACAATTGAAACTTGTTTATGGAATAAGCAGATTATAGGGACATCGACAAGCAAGACAAAGAAAACCATTATGACAAGGAGGAATCATTATTTCCCAACATTAAATGCAAGTTCATCCAAAATCATTTTGCTAAAGGAAAAAAGAAAAGAAAGAAAGAATGAAAGATATACAGAAATAATAAACATGTTGCCTAGACATGTTACTTTAAAATATTTGTGTAAATTTTTACTGTATTTCTGTATTCTGTCTTCAGAGTCTCACAGTACCATCAAAACCTAACACAAGCATGTTGTAAATATAGAAAGGGGCAGAAATAAAAAAATGTTTAGGCATAAATGTGACAACACAGTTTGTTGTCCATGGTAAAGGGAGTACATCTGTACAGGTTTTATTGCCCTTCCACCCACAGGGGACCAGTAGAGCCTCCTGGTAGAGTAACAAAACTGCACATTTCAAATGGATGTAACTTAAAGTCCGATTAACATATCAAAGAGAAAATCAGCAGGACAGCTAATTATGCTGTGTTTAATATATAATGTTGGAAACAGTTTTTTCACATATACAGAAAGTTTGTAAAAAAGCGTTTTAAAAAGTGTTCTTAGTAAAATACCAAATTTCAACTTGGCTGTCAAATATATCATAAAAGCTTGCACAATAAACATATTTAGATATAACTTTATTCATTGAATATAGTATTTACTTAATTTAATTACTAAAAGATTTTTAAACTACATTACCCATAAGCCTTTTACACTCTATCGATGGGACGGGAAAACATGGCGCTGTATATTGTAGTTCATTAAAGTTTGTATTTACGCTGTAGGGTTAGGGTTAGGATCTCGGTAAATGGGAAATTTCTTGCAACACAGCAATGCCTCATTGTTCAGTGACAGTATTACTTAAGTCATAATGACAGTAAAACGTAGTTTACAAAATGAAGCACCTTGTATTTTGGCTTAAAAGTTAGTCCAGCCATAGCTTGTCAAAATCCACGTCACACTTACTTCCAAATATGGTAATTACAGGATCTTCCGGCTGAAGGTGGGTTATAACCACTGATCTATAATAGAGATCATTATATAGATCAGTGGTTATAACCATATAACAGAAGGGCAGTAAAATATTTATTTCTTCTCATTAAAAATAAAATTTCAGTTATTGATTCCTATCTGTGTGTTACCTGATGTAGATTAGATTATTGATTAGTTAAGTGAATCTTTTTCCCAAAGCAAGGGTCTATTTCCATGGTATGAACCAGAGGGTAACTAATTTTGACAGCTGTATACTGTATGAATATATATATATATATATAAGCAGAAATTAGACGTTTTGAAATGGTTTAGTATTTATTCCTCATACAGTACACAACAGTGAATATATATATCAATATGTAGTCAATATATATATATATATATATATATATATATATATATATATATATATATACTGCTCAAAAAAATAAAAGGAACTCTTTGAGTTAAATTGTGTTCCCTTTATTTTTTTTTAGCAGTATATATATATATATATATATATATATATATATATATATATATATATATATATATATATATATACACACACACACACACACACACACACAAACAAACACATCCACACAGATGTACTTATTTCCCGAAAATGTATCAATAGGTCAAAATCTAAATGTAGTGCTTTGTACAGTATCCTCTCTCAGCTAGATACTTGAAACTAAATATAAAAAAATAACAGTTCAGTATAAAATTGTATGAAAATAAGGGCAATCAGTTTTACTGAAATATAACAATTTAAAAAAGCATTCTTAATAATAAACTTATTCTATTTTAGGCTACACGAAAATAAATATGTAAATGGGAAATATGTAACACTAAATATATTACTACATTTATGTTGTATTTTTTCATGCTTGGCATAACAGACAGTTCATGTAAACTTACCTATACCAAAACTGCACTGCACAAATCTTTAAAAATAATGTCTTTAAAATAATGTAGAAACAACATATTTGTAGCATGTCCTCTCCACGTTACACTACCTGGCTGTAACGCCGTTCACAACAAATGCAAAAGATGTTTAAAACAACAACTTTTTAAAAAATACTAGAAGAGAGTATGCACTGTGCAAACAACTTTAATGGAGAACAGCAAGCAAAACAAAACAAGAACAACAACGACAAAACAGTTGAAGTTCTCAAAGCTGGTTGGGGTGTGGAGTCTCGGTCAAAAAATGTTGGAACTCCCTGGCAGGCTCCCATGTGTCATCCCAAGTTTTGCCACTGTAAAATATCAAAAGTGCACATATATCATTAGAAGACAGGACAAAAATCAAGATCATTGACACTGGTGGATTAGCTAGAAAGGGCTTTGACTTGCAGAATGCTGACTACGTTTTAAAATTTCAGCATGTTTTCATGTTTTATTACAAGTAGACCTGGCAGTTCTACAGACTCAGGGATCAGGAGTGACTGCATCTTGCTTCCACTGCCATTCATCATTGTTCTCCTCTTCTTCATATTCAGTACTGCTCTTATTTTCTCACTTCCCTAATCTTCCTAATGCATTTTATCACCACTACTGTCACTGTTTCCATCTTCATTGCTCAAAAATATGATGCAAATCACATGTAGAACAGCATTCTCCATCCAAGTTTAGTGTTTCAGATGCTGACAAATTATTTTATGCATGCATGATTCCCCTATTAAAAAAGTAATAGACTTAAAATGCATTTATTTGACACTAAGTATAGTTCAAATCTATTAACATATTTACTGACATATCGCTCAAAACTTACTGATATAAAAAAATAATTACATTTTACATGGAATACTACTTGTGGACAAAGCACATTTCTTAATATTAATCAAAAATTTAATGTTTAATGTCACTATTGATGAGAATTGTATGATAATGATTAAAGTGTACACAACATTTACTTGCAATAGTTGCACTTTAGCACAGTCAAATATATCCAAGTATATCTTTAGTTGGACTTCAGTACTACTTCTGCATTAAGTATTAAGCATTAAATTGTTCCAATTTAATAGGCTTCAAATATACCAGGTTGGTATACTAAAAGTACAATTACAGAGTATATTTTATTAAGTAAATAATAAGTAAATTTATTTGTAGTATACTTAGCATGTAAATAAATATATTGCAAATATATTTTAGCATATTTATTTTTCACTAAGGTCACGTCTACTGTAAAACATTACTGGTAATGTCCATGGTCAATGTCCTGCTCAATAAATAGGCTTTAGCTAGTTGTGTATGTATAGTAGCAGCTTGAGTACTTGACTAGAAATTAAAAATGTTATCACATCAGCTAGCTCCATTTTATTTTTAATACACTGGCTGACTGTCAACTATTTTTAAAATTGTATGAATTAGAAAGCACTGAATTGTCCAGCTTCCACAATCCATTGTGTCCACTTCTAATTCATAAATTCTCGGCTCTTTTTAATAACTAGATATCTAAATTGACACAAGGAGGTAGATCTTTCTCCTATCTGTATCCAAAATAATGGAATATTCTTTAAAGAACTTGATATTTAGTCACACTTTAGTTTTTATTCCAGACAACTGACCATTGCCCATGTCCTAGCAAAACCTTGTATCAGTTTTTTTACAGACTACCTCAGAGGATGATTTCCTGCCAGGATCAATTACATGACTAGGGAGCTTTCTCTTGCCACAGACATCAATAAAATGAACTTCCATGTTGTTCTGAGAATTAAATTGAGTTTAACAGAGTTATCTAATTACATAATTTATGTTGGAAAATAAATGCTGATGTTATATTTGATGTTATATTTGAACATTCAAGGAGTTGGGGGGAAAATAAATAAAGGAGAGATGGCGTTAAGAAGAGCTCGTCCATGTCTGAGGGTTTTACTTTATTAATCTTTTAGTTTACGCAGAATTAAAGCACCGAAATCACCCATACCCTTGTGAAAAAAGTACATTTTGTGTATTTGTATTGTATTTCTAGTTGCAACAGTACATTGCAAATATACTAGCAAAAAGTGTACTAATTTTAAATATAAAAAAGTATATTACCACAATGCTTTTACTTAATTATTATTATTAATAAGTATTATTATTGTAAAAATAAGTCAATAATAATAATTGTAATTTAGTATATTTCCTTAAAAATAATATATTTATGGTTTCAAGCATGCAATTATCTTACACAGGCATATACTTAAAGTGTACTAATTATACTTAAAGTTGTCTCAATTTAGCACATAAAAGTACACTAAATACACTTAAAGTTATGCTTTACTACAACTTAATTACAATTAAAATATATTTAGCACAAAATTAGTATGTCGAAAATAGCACACTTCAAATTAACTAATCATTAATACACTAAAGGTATACTGACAATTAGTATGGCTGCAAGTATACTTAGCATATTTTTTTTCACTAGGGTAAACAAGTAAGCAGAACACTGCTTTCAAGAGACCATTTGAGCATTGCTAACATCATATTGGTCATGGAATAGACTACTTAGCATTGCAATGAAATTAAATAGTTAATAAAACACAACTTACCACACAGCGCAAGACAACCAGTGGACTTTCAATTCTGCTTTTCCCTACACACACACACAAAGTAATAATTATTTTAGCTGTTTAAGCAATCACTGAATTGTTATCTTTAAAGGCCAGAGTCACTGAGACAAACATGCAGCTTAATAAAAGACATTTTACCTCATTCATTCTTTCCCCAGTTATTTTATCGAATAGGAAGATCTTCTGCCTACTACATTTCCGGCAACCTGAATGATTAAAAGACAAGGAAAGTTTATTAAGCAACGAATGTCAAGCTTTGTAGTTGAATCTCCAGTTAATAGTTATCATTTTACTTGTGAGGTGAACTGTGGTCCCACTTTGTCCCTGCTTATTGTCAATCAAGTAAAATATACTGTGCTGGGTTTCCAAAAGCCATCCTAGCTTAAGGGGGTCATCACAAGCCCAATTTTCACAAGTTCATATGATTTTTCTTTAGGGTCTTAATGAAAAGTCTCTAATATACTTTGATTAAAAATTCTCAATAGTAGTGTAAAAAAAAAACCTTTTACCTTGTCAAAATCAGCTCTGCAAAATGTCAACTCATTTTACTGCAAGGTCCAAATAATACTTACATTTGCTGTGGGTGAAGCTGTAACAGGAACAATTTGCACAAACATAGACGCAAATGATAGGAGTCGGATATTACTTTTAAAAATTAAACACCACTGGGTGGATTTTCATCATTGTAGGCTTGTTGTGTTCACAAACTACCAACACACATTAATGTTCAAACAACATGAAAAAGTTGGTTTTGCATCCGATGACCCCTTCAAAATAGTGATTGACATTAACCACAGCCCTTGGACGCTGGCCACTTAAACACAGTTAAACAACTTAACCAACCAAAAACAAAAACAACCAACCAAATAAATCTAATTTACCTGAAGTCAACTTTAATAGTGTGGATTAAGGTTTACCACTGAAAAAAAAAACTTACTTTTTCTTCTCTTCTTCACATATGGCCCCTCCTGACTCAAGGACTGGGAGATGGAAGAAGCAGCAGGTGGAGGACAAGACTGTGGAAGGGAGAGATCAGTGGTCATAAGACATAGAGAAGAGACAGAGGTGGCAGAAGGGGCTGGTGTCGTCCTTTTCTTCCTGTGTCGCAAAGACTTAGAACATGGCAGTGGAGGTGAAGGAGGAGAAGAGTATGGAGGAAGAACAACAGTAGAGGAGGAAGGAGAGAGAGAAGTGGGAGAGTGTGGGAAAGAGAGAGGAACCAGGTCGAGTACAAATACAGTCTCGGACTCCTTTGTGAGACTGTCCGACTGCTCCACGGTGAGGCTCTCCGGCTGCTCCACGGTGAGGCTCTCCGGCTGCTCCACAACGGAACCGTTGCACTGCTCCTGACTGGGGCTGTTGTGCTGCTCTGCTATGGGGATGTCATTGTACATATATTTTAAATAATAATTATTATTTTTGAACAAAAATCTTGCTCTTACCCTTAGTCAAGATAAATTCGTAAGCCCTTCGCATCTTCTCCAAAAAATTTCTTGTGACAGGAGTGGGGTGCAGATGGGTTATTATGTCTGCAACTCACTTATTAGATTTTTTTTTTATCTTGTTTTCCTATAAATAAAATGGGCTTGTAACCCACTGCCTCAAGTTTCCGCACCTGAAATGAACAAAAGCAGTTACTACACATTAGTTAAACCCACTGAAATATTAGATACATTAGTACTGTATAAAGCAATTTTATTTTAAGGTCATTTAATGAAGTGCAATGTTAGAAAATTAGCCTTAATCTGTTTTGTAAAGATTATTTGAGAAAAAGCATTACCACATCTTGTATTTTATATGATCAAAGTTCAATTTCAGATAAGGCCAGAGGTACTCTTTCAGTTTCTAACATTGCCAACATGACTGAGTCATTATGTGACAGAGAACACAACTTATTGTTTCTCTTTAACACAATTTAAAGATAAAGATAGAGTCTTCCTTAAATATAAAGGCCACATCACACTGGTACTAGTCTATGATATGTGACAAATATGTGCTTACAGTTACACTTCAAATAACACTTATGAAAAATTAGCTTTTTTTTACTTACTGCAATACGGGCAGAATCAATTATGCGGCCAACATTTCTGCTTTTCATAACAGATTTCCCCCACTCGCTGTCCAGTGACACCACTTTTTCTTTTAATTTTTGTTTATTGGACAGACTTCCAAAGCAGACATAGCAGGTTTTCCTGCTTGCCTGATTGGGAGTCTGGCAAGATGGGCAGGGCCTAAATTTGGGCCTTGTCATAACTTTAAAAAAAAAAAAACTAAAATAATATACAGCAGAAATAAACAAAACAAACAAACAAAAAAAAAAACAGACAGACTAAGACCTATTGAGAGGAACAGAATAATGGACAGATACAGATGTAAAGAGAGAGAGAGAGAGAGAGAGAGAGAGAGAGAGAGAGAGAGAGAGAGAGGGACAGCAATCTACAGAGAGACAAGTTAAAAAGACAGACGTGGCTCTTAAAAGTGCCTTTGGTTTGTGTGTGTGTGTGTGTGTGTGTGTGTGTGTCTGTGTGTGGGTCGTGTTAAATAAAGGAGAAGTGAGAAGCTGTTAAATGTGAAGGACCTGGTAAGAGAAAAAAAATCAGAATTCAGAATTTCTTACAATTTTACCAGTTATTTTTTCATCAGTGTTGGCAGATTAGGCAGTTTTTGACTGGTTTTGAGTTGTACTACATGGGATAAAATGGGCTTGGACAGGTGAAATTTTGATAACTCTGTTATGCCAAATGACAGATATGGAAAACAGTTTACAATGTCGAAACAAAGTAGCCTTCTTTAGAGAAGAACACTTAATTTGCTTAATTATGACATATTAAATAATTGTGGTAAGCCACAGTATTGTCGTAGCTATGAATACATTTGTATTGTGTACCATTGTTAAGATTTGTGTTTTTACTATATAATTTTGTGTGGATTTCTAACAATTACTGGAAAACAAACCAATCTGGCAACACTGTTCCTCATCTCAACATTTATAATTGGCTGAAGTGTTGTGAGCTACTGTAATATGAAAACACATAATAAAAATCATGCAATCTCCTATCATATTACCTCGCATTATTATATGTGGAAAAAAATAAACAAACTTGAATTTAATTAGCTAACTTACTAGCATACTACACATACGGTGCAGCTAATTATATTTTTATAATGTCTGCTGTCATTTACTGCATCACGAAACTACTACCTTGCACTTCTAAAGGTTCTAAACACAACTTCTTGACCTGAAAACGACTTTTTGTACCGAAAATGTAAGAAATTGTTCACATCTACTTACCGAGTGGAAAATCGCAATGGATCTTGGGATCGCGCCATACAATGACGTCAGCTCCACAGATTGATTGATTTATTAATAAATAAATAAAAATACAATATAAATAATCAATCAACCAACCAATAAACAAACAAACAAATAATTAAATAATAATGATTATTATTATTAATCGCACTGCTCTGATTAATCATTGATTAACCAAACAAAATCACAGCACATTACACACAGTACGCTTATCAATATCAATAAACCTCCGATAAAAACTAGAAAACACCTAAAGTGCTTAGGATACTGGTGTTGCTCGCGCTATGGAGCGTTGCTAAAGTCAGCGCTGAACGCTGTTTCACAGACAGCACTTTGATATCAGACAGCGTTTATTTTATTTTAAAATAAAATAAAAATCAGTTGACGAGCTAAATAAATACGAGCAAGCGAGTGATTGTGTACATTGACTGAGTGAATATTATGAAACTAATATATATATTTCTCGCTAGAAATGTAACCAAAACTTATTTTTATGCAGAAACTAATTCTAAATATTGAGTTTTTCACTAAAAATGAGAGAAATGTCCGCCATGTTTTTTGTTCTCACGGTCGGAATCTTGAAAGTCACGTGACTTGGACGTAAAACAATAGGAAAAGAATAGGCAAAAAAAAACGTAACAGTCATACAATTCAAGGGCCGTTATTGTAACCCCTCTACGTTTTGCACTTTGGACCAACGTAGTCAGGGTACGTTTTTATATGAGACTGGGTTGGTACAACATTGCAGAAAACCTACCGTGCCAAGAATCTTTTGACTGAAATGTTTATTAGTAGGGATGCACCGATACGTGTCGGCCGATCACTTGCGCGTTTTGTCAGTAAAGCCGGTTCTGTAATCAGCGGTAAATGCCATCAGGTGCGTGATTTCACGTTGAGCTGTATATACTACACACAGCCGTTGTTCACTGACGAGCTGCGCACATTCACACTGATAATGAACATTGATTTGCGCAGCTCGTCGGTAAACAACGGCTGTGTGTAGTATATACGGCTCAACGTGAAATCACGCACCTGATGGCATTTACCGCTGATTACAGAACCGGCTTTACTGACAAAACGTGCAAGCATTATCGGCCGATTCGTATCGGTGCATCCCTATTTATTAGTATCATTTTTTCATTCTAACCCAGTTTTTATTTAATTTTACACAACAAACTCCCAGTTAAGTTCGTTTTAAAAGAGGAATCAGTTTGAAACAGATTCAGTCAGATGGTCAGTTTTCACCCAGATGGTTCATCTTACACACTGACTCGGCTCAACTTACCCCTAAACTGGGGCAAATTGAGCCACAGAAACACGTTTTTTTTTTTTTTTTTTTTTTTTTTTTTATATAAGAAGCCATCATTTTAGAATCCTTTGTCATGGACACATTCCGATAATTTAAAGTGATTGGAAACATTCTGAAATTACTTTAGATATGTTTATTGTACTTCCGTCTCATTTTCGCTAGTCTTGAAGACCACATAACTAAAAAATGGCTCATCTTACCCAACTCTCCCCTAACTGGAGATTGTAGAAATCATGTTGCAATAAGGAGATCACTGGATAATGTGCTCAGCAGATATGACTGTGTTCGGCTGTAATACTGTAGCAAAAACACAATAAAAGTTTTGAGTGAGTTCGCAATACATGACCAAATAATCATAATATAATTTTTGGGCCAAGTTTCATAGAAATTTTTGAGTTGACTCAACTTATAATTAAAAAAAGAAAAAAAAAAGAAAGAAAGAAAACTCAGTTACTAAAAATGTGTTATGATTATGAATTATCCATTTAGCTAATGTCATGGCCATCTAGGAATTTATTTTCAGTTAAGACATTTACTTACAAATAATTATTTTAATATTTAAAAAGACTCATTTACTATTAGTATGCCTTTTAACAGTGTGAAGTTTTTATACTTTTTGCCTGAATTAACCTACAATTATCTGATTTTCTTCATATATAGAATATAAAACACAGTATAGAAGAAAGCATTTTGAATAGTTACACTGAAAAATACACACTTAAGCATTCATAAATTTGTCCTTTTACATTTTTTTTTTATGCATTACATCTGGTGCTCATCTTCTGTGTTGATCCTAACAAAGCGGTTATTATATTTATAGACACATACCATGCTACCTCACCATCTAAAGTGTCTGGTGGAGAAAGTCTTTGTCTATTCAAGTCCTTGTCAATTCCAAATGCCCCATTTATGAGGCCAGAGCAAAAAATTAGACCAGTTCACAAAGCACACATGAAACTTTTCCTAGTATTTTTGCAGCAGTCTCCTTCAAGATTATGGCCTTTACTTGTCTGAATGCATGACTAGATCGTTATATATTCTCAAGGATGTGTGCTACAAAACAGTGTTAAATCCTTGAACCAAACTGAAGAAACATTTGCAATCCGAAGGCTACAAAAGCTCTCTAAGAATAGTGCTCTGTGTCAATTTTTGTTGTACAAGTTCTAAGCTTAACAACCTTTAAATCTCTTCAACAGAGCTGATATCTCAACAGATAACCTTCATCATTACAGTACATTCTGTTTCCTAAAGGCAAATTCAGTCCACGTGATTTTTCTTCAGTTCTCCAATGGGGTGGCTGTGTCGATTTTCGTTCTTAAAGGATAACTATTGCCAAAATGCAACCTGGGCTGTTTTTTTTTTTTTTTTTTTAATGTAAACGAGACAAACTTATATCTAAAAGCATAATTACGACAAACGAGCCGTTTTTGAGATTGACCGTGATTTCGTTTTGTGGTCAGTGGCTGGTGAATGGGATTACTAGGGGCATATCTTTGAGCGCATCAAAATCGATATTTTTACAACACTAAGAAGGCTCGACACACCATGAAACTTTGCTCGAAGTATCGACTGGGTCTCTACACATGAACTCGAGCATTGAGAACATTGTTTGTGTACACAGAGTTTACTAAAAAGGAAGGTTTTGAACAACTCTCTTTCACTGTTTGAGTTTCCGCTCGCGGCCGTCTTGCCAGTCAAGAAGTATCGGCAAGTATCTCGGGATGCGACATAATAGTGAGGAGAGTAAAGATGGATAGCTCCTAAAGCATATTAACATATAAATGCACGGGTAATTCGTTGTTTTGTCGCAAGTGAAGAACAATATTAACCTTTTAGTTGTAAAAAGAGCCTCATACAGAGTCCATTCATTCGCATTCGGAGATCGATACTTCTTGACTGGCAAGATGGCCGTGAGCGGAAACTCAAAGAGTGTAAGTATAATATAATATACTATACTTAC
>NC_133372.1:6711923-6729899 GCF_049309525.1 Garra rufa | reverse complement strand
CCATTGACATTTTTTATTCATAATTTAACAAATTTGGAAAAGGGAACAAAATATTTATTATTTTGACCTTTTTTAGCAAAACAATATAATACTATTTATAATATAATATATAATTAATACAAAGGGGGCACAGAATATATTTTAAAATAATTATCTTTAAAATTAAAATGATCTTTTTTTGACATTTTTATTCATAATTTGTTAGATTTATGCTATCTTAAATCTTCTGTTTAAATTAAATGTACATTTTTACAAACTAGTTGTATAACATATTTTACACAATCAATTTGGAGAAAAAAAAAATAAATATATATATATATATATATATACCATTTATAATATAACGTAATATAATAAAATATATACAAAAATGCTACATTGCATAAAATAACTTTAAATACTAAATAACATCTTGAATTAGCGTTTTATTATTATTATTATTACTATTATTATTCCTAATTTGATTGTTAGATTTATGGTATCTTAAATCTACATTTAATCTATTGAAATAAATTCAACAACTTCAAGATATATTCTTGAGAAACATTATTTAGCTTGTGAAGTTAATTTATTTTCCCAATAATGTTTTGATTGACTGATTAAAGGAAGGAAAATAAAGAAAGAAAACTCAACAACAAAAATATATATTTTGAGAGATGTTTCAAACAGATTCGGTTCTGCACCAAAAGCACTGGTATTAAAGCGGCCTTAATCTCATATTTAGTTTCCTCCCGCAGTGGTTCGCATTTCTGTCTGTTACATGCCTGCTTTTCAAACCGCGAGAAGTGATGAGAATACATTACGCCTAGGTAGACTGAAAGCAGAAAGTGCTTATTGTGATCAGCGTGGCCCAGTTTCCCCAGTATTCACTCTTTGGAGAGGCCTAAAGTAATTGAGGCCTTTGATTCCTTCATTAAGTCACCGCCTCACTCCTCCCGCTCTTTCCTGAGGCACCCGGCAGGACTCCGTCCTTGGACACTGCTGAGCAACATCCTCTGAATAATCAGTAAGTTTGAGTTATAGTTCCACAGCCCAATGCTGACATGCCCATCTAAAGAAACCGTGTGTTCTCCTTGCAGCTTCTTTTCCTGTCCTTCTCCGATTCTCTCTCTCCCTCTTTCTGCGTGAGTGTGCGCACGCTTTCACATTTCAACTTGTCACGCATAAATAATCACCAAAAGCTCCGTTGCACCCTGAGCGTTTGGACGTAATGTAGGAATTCAGCCTGCATGGCCAAAGCACTAATGAGGTGGCAAGGATGACATTTTTAAGACATTTGCGACGTCTTTAAGGAAAGAAGCCAGAAATTAGAGCCTGTCTGGGCTGTGTGTTAAACAGATTCTTTCATGTCTTATTAGCATGATTAGGTCTTGACCTTGTTAGCCTCCATCATTGTTTCTCCCTAAGCGCCGCTGTCTAATTCCCCTCCCCGTCATGGCGCACTTAATTATTCAGGAAAGACGCAAATGTGTAAAATCATTTTCTCTGTGAATATTAACTGATTCTCTAGCAAGAGACTTGTGTTCAAGTCATCTTCAAACTTAAATAGACTTCATTTTCATTCTTAAAACATATTACTGGTGTTATTTTGAACCATACGTAAGCAATTCTAAATACTTGTCATCGTAGTCCTTCATCAAAATAGCATGCCAGGCCTTTGAAATGACTTTCTTTTTCAGGCCAATGTCAACTACTCTCTTCAAATCATGTCTTATCAACTCCCTAACGGAAGAAAAACAAATCCCGCCCTACATTTTTCTAATTTAAAACCAAGTTCCACACAAAAATACATCACATAATAGAGGTAAAGTAGTTTTGGAATAAAAAGCTAGAGTAAAATCCACAATTTACCCTTTATTTTGCTCGTTTTGCTAAAAAAAAAACCTTCAACGCTTCCTCTTCAACCACTTCTATAATGTATATACTATAAATGTCCATTTGCACAACCTAATCAAAACCCAATTGATAAAATTAATTTTGAGTTTTACATATTTAAGTTATTTTAATGATGTCCTTTTGAAAATGTAACTTCAGAAAAAAAGGTACATTATTTGTTTTATTTCTCATCAAAATCTGATACATTTTGGAACTATTCTGAAACCATCCTGCCCATGGGAAAATTTAACTTTTTTTTTTTTACAGTTAGGTGCATTTTCAATTAAGTACGAATTTATACAATGTGAATGGCATGAAAAGTATGCTTTTTAGGGGGAGAAAAAAAGGCAAGCATGACAATCCACTCCTGAACATAAGTCAATGAAGCCTAAGCACATCCCATGATTGGGACTGCACAAATTCATACAAATTAGCCACCAATTCACTAAAGCAAAAATTAGTGCTGAGATTGTGTTGACAAACCCCATCTTGCAGGATCTAATCAAATTGCAATAGATTAAATAAATTGGTAACACTTTCTATGAAGCCCCTATTTATAATACATAAGGGTATTTCTAATGCATTATAATGAATGCATAATGCATTATAAAAACGTTATAATATGTTATACCATCTCATAAATAATTATAACAACAATTACAAAACATTATAATACACATTTGAGGTTATAACTTTTAAGATTATGATTATATATAACACACAATGGACACCATTAAATCTACTTAATTTATAATGGACTATAATATATTGCATTATTATTATTATTATTTAAATTACATTACATTTTATTTTGATGGTCCCCTTTAGTCTTTTGACTATAAGCAACTTTGCAACTACATGTCACCTAACACTCCTTAGAGTATTAGCAGACTTAGGTTAAGGTTAGGCTGGGTAGAAGGTTCACATATTTGCATGAGTTTGTCTTTTGGGGAACCATAAAATACAGTGTTAACATATATTAAGCATACTACTACTAATAATTACTGCTAGCTGACATGCAGTTGCAGAGTTACTTCTTAAAAGCTGTCTAAGGGTACCATTAAAATGATCAAACTGATCATATTACACATTCATCTAATCTGGTACCTGATTTTAAAGCTTTTTGAGAAAAAAATATTATTATTATTATTTATTACTTATAAGTGGTCTTTGTATGCTTTAAGTAAAGTGACATAAGTAACATGGCAAGATATGAGACTTATAATACATTATAACTATGAGAGGTAAAATCCATGGTAACTGAAGTGAATGCAACATGTCCATTGTGTTATAAATAATCATACTCTTAAAAGCTATAACACATTAAAACTGTTCATATAAATACTTATGAGATAATACAACATATTATAAGGATTTTATGCTTTACGCATTCATTATAATGCCTTTAGAATACCCTTATAATGTATTGCAAATACGGGCTTCATAGAAAGTGTTACCGCCAAATGGTATGTGAAAGGCCATTTACATGCTCACATTAATGATGCCCTTTTGGAAAAAAAAAATCAAAAAGCATTTATAATAGTTGTGCTATAATCTTCAAACTCTCATTAAAATGTAACTCTTTTCACCCCCTCTTAAATATCTTTCTTTTTAGTTTCATTTTCAACATATAACATCCTTTTACACTATCCAGACAAGCTCCTTACATATAAAATCCTTCCTTCCATCCTGTTTCACCCAGACACACTCAGTAAAATGGACAGTGAACAGCATTTTACCTTAATGGCACCCATTGAGGACTTTTTTTAAAGTTAAGCTAGCCAGCAAAAAGCAAACTGTGTAACTCTCATAAAGGACAATGCAAGGGCAAAGATGTTTTCCTCATCATGGTCTGGTTTACATTTAGCTGTTATTACATTACGCACATGAACCTACAGTACGTGTACTGTAATGACTAGGGCAGATGAAGCGCAGAAAGCAATGCTAAATCCAACCTAAGTCTCCATTAATCAAGATCTTCAAGTCAACAGGTTGCAAACAACGCAAAAATGTACTTAAGGCCATGTAAAGTGATTCTAACACTGAAAGCCAACTCTCATCATCTCAATCAGCACTCAGCCTGCGTAACACGCCCGATTCAACCTGCTCGCCCGACACCTCCACCAGTGTGGACAAGACTGGAGTGATGAGGAACATATCGCCTTTGGCAACTGTTTCAAGTTGCGCGAGTGTAAAGCAGAGCTGCCTGTCACCTCCCATGATCCTCAGCAGAGGACTCAGGCACCTTGATTTTGCCGTCGCCTCATCCGTCGGCATCATTTGCAAGGAGTAATTGATGGTGGCGTTGACAAATGCGGAGCCCACCTTGCATAATTAATAAATGAAAGCGCTGTGCTTTGCAGCGCTTCTTGTGATGTGTGGGAGAAAAGGTGTGCCCGCACTAGATGCAGTTATCTGGGGACGAGCCTCATTTGCATTTCTCAGACTGCGCTAAAATACGAAACATGGGTTCTGATAAACGCTGTTTGCAGCGACATGAAAGTCGCCTGCATTTGATAATTTGACAAGAAGGTGTTTAGAATTTGTTACAAGCATTATCATGATCTATCTGAAAAAAAAAAATAAGGGGAAAAGATGATGCATTTGATCTCTTATAAGGAAAATCAATCAGATTATGTATTTTTGTACGCCAATCGGGAAGTCCGCAACACCCTGGTTCAACATATTTTTTTTCAATGGCTTTTGGATTGGTTCATTATGGCAATCTTGAATGCAACTTTTATGAATTTTAAAGTGCCAGAAGTAAAAATCTAAAGTAGGCTATAAATTAAGCACATCATGGCTTCAATATCACCACTATTAGGCTCTCAAACTCTTTTTAAGTCTTTATTTTAAAACCATTTCCCTAAAAGTTTGAGTTAGAATAGTTTGTAAGAGCACAATTATATCCACAATGAGGTTGAGAAAACTAACCAGTCAGCAGATGAGTTTACCTGCCCTACATTTTTCTCATTTAATACCAAGTTTCACACAAAAACACATCACAATTATAGAGCTAAAATGGTTTCGGAATAGAAAGCTAGAGTAAAATTCACAATTTACCCTTTATTTTGCTCATTTCTGGTTGTACTACGTACAAAAATCCTTCAACACTTCCTCTCCAACCACGTCTATTATGTTATAAACTTCCATTTGCACAACCTAATCAAAACCCAATGAATAAAATTAATTTTGAGTTTTACATATTTAACATTGAATATTCTGTTGCATTCAGAAATTTGAAATTAAAGAAGTTATTTTAATTATGTACCTTTGAAATGTAAAAAAAAAAAAAAACTGATACATTTTGGAACTATTCTGAAACAACTTTCTTTTTAATATTAAGTCAGCAGATGAGGTATACCTGTTCTGTGAGATAATATTTAATGTCTCCAGCAACCTCTGTTGTCCCATTTAGCCACTTGTTAACAACAGCCTTTTTACAGACAAGTATAAGCACTGATGTATGCAACCCAGGTTCATTGAAAATTGACCTTGCTGCACATTCTGCAGACGTTTCAATGTAAATTGTCTAGTGAGTGGCACTAACATGTGTATTCAATATGGGACCATGGTCACGTTGCTATTACATTGGTACAGGCCAACACGTTCTCACTCCCAACTCGTCACATATTGATGCTTGGTCAGGACCCCTTGGTGTCAGTTTTTGACCCTCAGAGTACCCCTTAAGCTTCACTTTTGGATGTGCAGGGATCCTCTATTGCTTTTAGTTGTTTGCATTATTCTTAATGGTTTGCATGCATTTGCAAAAATAGAAATCATTTTATATAATGTATTTCATAGATATTTTGGAGCACCTAACCCCAACCCTATCCCTATCCTAAACCTACCTACTTCTCAACAATATAAAACTTGCAACAAAAACTGACCATACAAAGCATTATAAAAGTATTACAAACAAGTCGTGTTGCATTCCAAGTCTTCCGGTATCTTTATGCGAACAGAGTAAATCTTAAAGTTTTAATTGCTGAAAAAAATCTTGCTGCCGCACATATCACATTCAAAAAGATACTTCTAGTGCCATTTTTTTTTTCAATTTGTGCACATACTGCACTCAGGATAAGCTTTATGGCGGATAGAGATGGCGACCTTGTCTATTCCTCTCAGAAATCAATTGTTTTGCCTCGGAAGACTTGGGATATTAATACTCTTCAAATAAATTATGACTGTAGTTGTATGTGTAAATAGTGTAATGTAAAAAAAAAAAAATGTTTGGACTGTTTACATGGAAAAAAAAACACACCCAAACATATATGTAAACAGCAAAATTATTACGCAATAATTTAATCATGACAATAAAATTCCAGCCTTTTGCGTCAGCATATTGACACCAAAGGTTTCATATTTAAAGCAATGGGGGACCCTGTACGTCGAAAAATTATGCTAAAGGGGTAATCCTGTGCGTCAGAAAATGACTCCAATGGGTACTAACCAAGCATCAATATGTGACGAGTTGGGAGTGAGAATGTGTTGACCAACCATTTATTGCTGCGTCATTATGTTGCTTGAGGTATGTATTGCAGCTGTTTAGAATTTCAATGTCCTGGGAGTGTTGCTAAAAAGTTAATGGTCTATTTTGTTGGAAAATAACATATCCTCTACACCAACCCCAACCCTAAACTGACCTGATAGTGTTAACGTATGCAAAAGTGATATTATATTTTATGTGGGTATAAGCTTTGTCAAACTATAGTTTCTCAGGATTTATAACAGAGCACTTCACCTCACAAGTGCAATGTCCTATCGCATGAGCTATCAAGCAAACCTACTGATTTAAAAAACCCATACATATGAAGCTATATGTGTCAATTCATTTTAATAAAACATTTATAAAAAAAAGTCGATGAGTCATAAATACTTCACTTGTTCCATTACTGATTTTGAACAAATCTCTTGAATTAATGATTCAATCTCAAATATATATTTTTTAATAGTCACTTGTCACCACCCATCATTTTGATTGCTACCATAGATATCAGTGTTTATATCCAAACTCTGTGTAATAATAAATAATACTGTGTGGTTAAAAAGGCTGTGAAACTGTCATACCTAAACAAGACAACTGCTCTTGTTAAAGTGGCAGCACAAACACAGATTTGAATGTTCTGATATGACTGTGTTAAAGGTTTAATAGACACAGACAAATCATTGTCATTTGGAAATAAGATTGCATGGGTGTCTAAATCGAAATCACAATGTTTTAACAATTACTCATGCAGGTCTAGTACTTTTTTTGTTCGTTTGTTTTGCAGTAATGTAGGTAGATGCATGTATTTCCAATGAGCCTGGTTAGGATGTATTTTATGTTGCAGAATAAAACACGAAAATAACTTGAGCTTGTGTTCATCCCACAAACCTTATTTTAGGTATTTATCCTAGAACCCATTCAAAATATACATTGACTTGAACACAATGTAACCCACTAAAATGCAACTAGTTTTTGGGTTTTGCCCAAAAAAAAAAAAAAAAAAATCATCCCTCTACCACTGAGTTTCCTGAACAGGATTCGTGTTCTTCTTTGTAATGGTACACTGGACAAATAGCATTACGGTTTCATCCAATTAAAAACGTCATAGCTTAATTGAATTGAAACCTTTTCAACCTTTTCCGCCAGCCCTCACACACAGCTAAATGCACATGAGGACATGTCGAAATAAAACAAACACTCAAGCATGCAGTTATCAACACGCCACATGCGCTGCCTTCTCCGAGACAAACACGAAGGCGGGATGCTTGCCTTTGTTCCTCCAGCGGTTCATTGGAAGCGTTGGACTAAAGCAGTTCCAGGCGATCTGGCGTCTTGCAGGATTGTCTCTTGGGCTCCAGGCTGCGACTCTGGACGTGAAACTGGCTGCTGTTCAGAAAACAAAGCGGCAAAGGTCACGGCCCGTACACGGTGGAACAATACCGTCATGGTTACAAACCCAAGATAATCTTTGTAGTAAAAATAAAGAATTGACACTGTGACCCAAAAGCAAGCATAAAGGCACACAGTTTCTGCATCGAAATAAATAAGTAGCTATGAAGAGGGGAAAAAGATCCCCTTCAAGGTTGCATTTGAAGGCAGGAAGCAAAAACAGCTGGCTTGGGAGCATTTAGAAGCGGGCCACCATGGCATTGTCTATTTTATCACCAGTAATGTGTACTATTTGTTCCACTCAATGTGCAGCGAGAAGGCGATTTAGAAAGATTGATCTTTTCGCTTTTGTTGAAGACCAAACTCTGAGGCATCAATATATGTCCTGAAACAAACCTTGATTAGTTTCCACAAACCACAAGACAATATGTGCAGTAACAGAGATGCAGTCTGCTTTTATTTATTGTGGTGTTGTGGTGGAGCAGCCATTTTAACAACATTAGTGAAGCACATCTGTACAGCTCAGCTTACACTGTAATGCATTGTAATTATGAGACATACTCCTCCGAAAAGAATGGTGCAATATAACCCACGATAAAAAAGCAATAACGTACGATATAAACATGCCTCAGCAACGTATTTCACTCTTTTAGTCTTTAGCTATAAAACCACAATATCTAACATTTGTATTTAAATGCATGCATAACTGTAATTAAAGTTTCATTAAAGGGTTATTCTGCCAGAGTGACCTGGCTATATCATTACAATTAACTAATGACCCTCATTCACAGAATGGCTTGACAAGGTTGAATATTACCAATATTTAGCACCATATCAACATTAGAAAGAGTGAAATGAGCTGAGAGCCAAACTGTTTATGCAAGTCAGGGCTTCATTAAACTTCAAAAGGGCTTCAAATATATAGTGTCAAAACATCTGACTGCAATGGGTGACTGTGTTGGGTTCACACATCTTTAAATCTCAAATTACAATTTAAAAGAACTGGTGCAAGCAAAGACCTTCACTTCACAACAAAAGTAAAAAGGCATGTGAAAACAATAAAAGAGTCATATCTCAAAATGAAAACAGGAGTTTCTGGTGCTTGCCCACACAAAGCCTGCTGCCATGATCCTAGGGTGTTATTGGTGGCCATTGCTTTATGTGTGGTTCTACTGTATATTGGTCAACAGAGTCCGCCATCATGTCTCTTTATTATTCCGGTCTATAGACATATGAATTTGGCCACTCTTTTAATATGTGATTTTTGTGTTGTTTTACCACACTCCGGGTAAACATCGGGTCTGATCACTTTAAATTACAGAGAAATTACTAAATAATTTGATAGAATCCTTTGCAATGGCTTGTTTAGAGCTGCAACAATAGCAACATTTCCTTTTTTTAAATAAATAAAAATAATACTAATAAATCCTGTCTTGAGATCTTGTTTATGATATCAGCAACTGTCGCTCTACAGCTTAAAGCACTTTTTAAAGAGTTGTATTAATTAGATATTTCAAAAACTCCCTGAAGTAACACTAATTTATTTGAGATGTTAAGATTTCTTTTTAAGAGTATGTATGCAGGTGTTTTTTTTTTTTTTTTTTTTTTTTTTTCCTTTAAGTATAAAATTAAAAAAGTAAAAAGTCTGCCAGTGAAGTATCACAAAATACACTAATGTTCAAGCGAGTTCTTAAAGGGGTCATCGGATGTCCATTTTCAACAAGTTGATATGATTCTTCCGGGTCTTAATGAAAATTCTATAACTGTTGTTAAAATTTCTCAATAGTAGTGTAAAACAACACCCTTTCTTTTACCTTGTCAAAATCAGCCCTTTTCACAGCAACCTGTTGTCTTAATTTGAAAAAGGGGATATTATTTATAGGGATTAAAAATACCACAAAAATACCACTGGGTACATTTTTATAATAATAGGGTGGTGGTGTACAAACATTTATGTTTAAACAAATGTAAAAGTGTAACAAGTATCCACTGAGACGGCGAGATGTGATGAACCCAAGTGCAGTTTATTTACAGTGATGCAAAATCCAAACAAATAATCCAAACGTGAAATCCAAACAACAAACGTAATCCAAACAATGACGAGACTTGACTTGAGAACTTGACAAAGGCTTGACTTGGCATGAACAGACTTGACTTGACTTGATACAGACTTGACATAAACTTGACTTGAAACAGACTTGATAAACACTCACCAAACAGCAGAATTACAACTTCAATACACGACAGGGAACCATACAAACACAAGGGCTATTTATACTAGACAATCAGGAACACATGACAAGAATCAACCAATGAAAAACAAGGAATAAGACATAGCAACCAAGGACAACCAATCAGAACATGACACATGGAACTAAGGGACCAATGGCAGGAATACATGAGGGCAAGGGAAGCAAGACACAACAGCATGAAACAAATACAAAATAAAAGACATGAAAACATGAACATGAAAACCCAAAGACAAAACAAAACACCCATTACAAAAAGTGAGTTTTGCAATTTTTTTTTTTTTGTTTTTTTACTGAAAATCTGGTAAAAAAAAATAAAAAATAAAAAAATAAAATCTTGGTCTGGTTTATGCATAAACGACATAGGTAAATACAAGTGGATGACACTTTAGATTAGGAATCACTATTAACTAATTGCTTATTAGCATGCATATTACTAGCACATTGGCTGTTTATAAGTACTTATAAAGCACATATTAATGCATGACCATATTTTAGAACTTAACCCAACCCAATACCTAAACATAATTAATACAAAAACTACCTTACTTACAATCAATACGTAGCAAATTACTCTCAGTTAATAGTCAATATGTGTTCCTGAATATAAATTTTACCAAAATGTGAAGGAGAAACAGCTTCAGCAGAAAGTTCAAAGAGCAATAAACTAAAAGCAAATCTTAAAATGAAAGTTTTCTGACGGTTATCCTCAAAAAAACCACTCTGTTCAGCCTCTGATCGACAGAAATCGATTTTAACGTAATAAGAGCCGGGCTGAATCTGTGAAGCAAGCAAAATGGGAGCTTGTAAGATTCTAGTCAGTTGTACAAGGCTCGAAATATCTCAGTTATGAAGCACAATAAACACAGACAGGCCTATTGTACGGCCGCCTTCTGACTGGTGTAAAGGCGAACCAGAGTCAGCCGAGCAGCAAATAACTCTGTGCCGAGGAAACCTTTCCCTGTCTCAAGAGTGTCCTCTCTTCATATTTCCTATTGTTCTTCCGCTGTTTGTTTGGTTAAGTCTTCACCGTCATTGTTTGAGGAAGTGTTCTCCACTAGGCGAAGCGTTTCTCTCACTCTCTCTCCGATAATCTCCTTTCATGGTCTGCTTGGCACCACATTCACTTCTGCTCATCCACACAGTGAAGGAGGGAGGAAATCGACTTTTATTTATTTTGCTTGCTAGAGCTTATTTACTTATTTATTTTGTCAGCGGGAACAGATATTGTGATTCCAGTCACCGGTTTTTGTCGAAGTGTTTTGAATGAATTCAAATGTGTCTCTGTGTGCCTGCTGATTATCAGCCTTTTGATAATTTCCTTTTGATTTTCCTCTGTGGTCTCTTTGCCAGTGGAATGGTTTTTTTTTTGGCCCTTCAGAAAATCTGAAGGGACCCAGATCTATCTCATAATTTGTATTCGTTCCCCAATCAACATTATGTTCAAACATGTAACCAAATGCTCATGAATGAGGGGACCAAACCTAAGAGTTTAGCATTTGGTTATTAAACAAGCAATATTGATATACCATACATGTTTGAGAGGAATGGGTATTTCAAATGCCTGGAGAGTGGTAACCACTATACATACAGTATTCTATACACAAATGAACAAAAATACCATTCAACGTCCTCTTTGCTTATAATCATTTACATTTACATACAAATATATTGCAGCCATCCTCTAAGTGTCATAAGTTACCATGTTCCAAAACCAGTTTGATCTCCATGAAATAGTATGACCAGCTCGTAGCTGGTTTGTTGCTGGTCCAAGATGGTCTAGAGCTCTTAACAAGCTTGGACCAGCTAGAAAATGGCTACTATGCTCCAACCCTGCTGAAGAAGAAGAAGAAACATTGAGTCTCTCAGCCTGGTCAGCTTTTGGCTGGTTTTAGAGGAGTTTAGGGCACTTCAGATGGTGAAAATGCAATTATTTTAAACCAGATGAAAGCTGTAAAAAACATCTCAGTCTTGTTTAAAGGAATCATATGATGAGATTTCATGTTTGCCTTTGTCTTTGGAGTTTTACAAGCTGTTCATGCTTATACAGTGCCCTCCACTAATATTGGCACCCTTGGTAAATATGAGCAAAGGTAGCTGTGAAAATAAATCTGCATCTCATTGAAGTAAAACAATGGAAAGTGGGGGCTAAATCTCATTATGAAATAAATGTTTTTTCTCTAGGTCACGTTGGCCACAATTATTGGCACCCCTAGAAATTTGTCTAAGTAAAATATCTCTGAAGTATATTCCCATCATTATTAATTCTTTTTTTAGCACACCAGGGTGGTTGGGAGTATAAAATTGTCCAGCCATGATTTTCTGTTCCACAGAAATATAAATATGAGGAACACAAAGGCCAAATTCCCTTAATCATCCATCACAAGGAGTAAAACCAAAGAATGTAGTTCTGATGTGCAGAACAAGTTTGTCGAGCTTTTCAAAATAGAAAGTGGCTGTAAGAAAAGACCTGACACGCTAAAAAAAAAACATTTCCACCATTAGGGCAATAATTAAGAAGTTCCAATGAACTGAATATGTTACAAATCTGCCTGGAAGAGGACATGTGTCTATATCATCCTAATACATGGTAAGGAGGAGACTTTGAGAAGCCAAAGACTCTCCAAGGATCACAGCTGGAGAATTGCAGAGATTAGTTGAGCCTAAAATAAAATGATCAAACAGCCCCTATCAACACATGTTGTTGCAGAGGGTTTCACAAAAAATCTTCCTCACTCACCCAAAAACAAACTCCAGCATATTCAGTTGTCAGACACGACTGGAACTTCAAACAGGATTGGTTTCTATGGTCAGATGAAACTAAAAAAAAAAAAAGAGCTCTTTGGCAACAAACCCACCAGATGGGTTTGGTGCAAACAGGGATAAAAAGTACCCCATGCCCATGGTTAAAAATACTGCTGGGTCTTTCACGAGTTCACGCTTACATATAATTAGCCGGAGTATGGTATTGCGTGATTGGCGTGCTGTCCGGAGAAAAGGCTCCGAGCTCGGGAGCGTCCCGAGCCCAGAGAACCCCCCATGGGAGTAGCGAGAACTCGGAGTGCGGAGTCGGGGTGGTGGAGGGATACTGATGCGTCCCGAGCTCAGAGAACCCCCCAAACGGCAATTAGGTGAGGGACAGCCGCCGGACTAAGAACGTCCCCAAAATAGGCACTAGGGTCTGGCGGAGACCGGCGATTGAGAAGTTGCCACTTAGGCAGGCCGGAGAGGCCTGTGTGCTTGTTTGTGGCTACGGAGGTGTGGGCCCTGCCTGCTGTGGGTGTTAAGAGGTGTGGTTTGGGGCCCCCGTCGGGAGGGCTCTTGTGACGTTCGACGCTTGCTTGCGGCAGCGGGTATGGAGGTATGGAGCGAACCCGCCTGGGAGGGCTCTCGCAGCAACTTGCGGGAGATGAGACTCCTGGCATTGCACCAGGCGGGGGAAAGGGATGTAGAGTTTGCTGACTGGGCCGGAAGGGAAAAATGAAGTAACCTGCCTGGGAAAGGGATGTTGACTTTGGCCCGCTGGGCAAGTAGGAAAAACCCGCCTGGGAGGGCTCTCGTGGCAACCGGTGGGAGATCAAAACTCCTGGTGTTGCACCAGGCGGGGGAAAGGGATGTAGAGTTTGGTGACTGGGCCGGAAGGGAAAAATTAAGAAACCTGCCTGGGAGGGCTCTCATGGCAACGACTGGAGATAAAGACTCCTAGCGTTGAACCAGGCGGGGGAAGGAGGCGCAGCGTTTGCCGACCGGGCCGGAAGGGAAAAAATGAAGGAAACTGCCTGGGAGGGCTCTCATGGCAACGACTGGAGATAAAGACTCCTAGCGTTGAACCAGGCGGGGGAAGGAGGCGCAGAGTTTGCCGACTGGGCCGGAAGGGAAGAATGAAGAGCCTGCCTGGGAGGGCTCTCATGGCAATGACTGGAGATCAAGACTCCTAGTGTTGCACCAGGCGGGGGAAGGAGGCGTAGAGTTTGCCAACCGGGCCGGGAAGGGACAATGAAAGAACCTGCCTGGGAGGGCTCTTATGGCAACGATGGGAGATCAAGACTCCTAGCGTTGGACCAGGCGGGGTGGTGGGGGGGTAGGGAGACCTGGAGTGGTAAGGTTACTTTGGATGCTTATGGGCCGATGAGGGTTTGGTGGGCTTCTTTGATGTGGGACCGGTTGGTTCTGATGTAGTCCTGGAAGGTTTCTGATGACCATCTTCCTAAGTTTTGGATCTGCTGCTTCGAGAGGCCTTTCTGGGCTGCTGATGTTGCTGCCCCGATGCGAAAGGAGTGGCTGGAGAAGTTTCCTGCTGGGAAACCTGACAATTGCAGGACGGATTTGAGGTGTTTTTGGAACCAGAAGCGAGTGGCAGGTTTTTTGGCTTCGTCTACGAATAGGGGTTCATGGGGGGATTTAGCCTGGGATTTCCTGAGGTGGAGGAACTTAAGGACCGACTGGTAGGGTTGGATTGGAGAAGGGAGGTTAAAGATGTAGATGAGATGGCCTTTTTTGGCTTGGTCGGTCTTGCTTTGTTTGATTAGAAAGGATATAGAATCGTTGTCGAGCACTATTAAATTGGAGATGGTGGGGTTAGTAATTGGGTCGAATTTAGAGGAGATGGTGAGTTCCGAGCATCTGAGAAACCCGAAGAAAGTGAGGATGAACATGGCGTCGAGTGTGCGGGCAGTACTGAGAGGCTGGTAGCTGGTGCGGAGGGTGTGGATACATTTTGTGAGAATGTCTAATGTGATGGGCAGTCTGGGGTCGGGCCGGGTGGGCCGGGATCTTTGGATTCCCTTGATCAGTAGGGAGGTTTGTGAGTTGCTTATTTCAGGTGAGGGAGCACCGAACGTAAGCTTGTGGAAGAATTGGATGCCACTCAGGTAGCCCTTGATGGACCCGGCCTGGAGGCGCTTGACGCTGCTGAGATAAGAAATGAATGAGGAGATTGAGAGTAGGGAAAAGTCGGGGAAGGGTGTGTTGTATGCGAGGTGGAAAGCTTTGAAGCATTTCCATGCTGTTATGTACGATTGGAGGGTTCTGGAAGAGACTGCTTGGAGGATGGTGTCCAGGGATGTGTCAAGGAGGGGTTTCAGGGGGTGGGTTACGGGAATATTGATTCTGAATAGTGAGGAACTGGGGTTGGAGATTGGCCCGCTTCTGGAGCCAGCGTCCTGAATTTCTGCCAATATCTGTGCTCTGATGTTGTGGGCCACTTGGGGGGGCTCCGAGGCCATGGCATTTGGTGGAACAGGCATTGGTGTTGCAGTGAAGAGGGAGTACGATGGTTTTGCCTGGAGGAGGGAGCTGAAGGGAGCTGGCAGCGGCGCTGAGTGTGGTGGCCAATGTGGCCAAGCGCTTGCTTGAGCTGGGAACCCCGGGATAGCCGCGGCGAGGGCGGGGGGCGGGGCTGTTTGTAACGGCCAGTGCGGCCGAGCGCTCGCTTGAGCTGCGAGCCCAGAGCTGACAGTGGCGGGAGGTAGGGCTGTTTGTGGCCACCGTTGCGGCCGAACGCTCGCTTGAACTGCGAGCCCAGAGCTGACGTTGGCGGGAGGCGGGGCTGGTTGTGGCGGCCAGTGCGGCCGAGCGCTCGCTTGAGCTGCGAGCCCAGAGCTGACAGTGGCAGGAGGTAGAGCTGTTTGTGGCCACCGTTGCGGCCGAACGCTTGCTTGAGCTGCGAGCCCAGAGCTGACGTTGGCGGGAGGCGGGGCTGGTTGTGGCGGCCATTGTGGCCGAGCGCTCGCTTGAGCTGTGAGCCCAGAGCTGACAGCCGCGGCAGGTGGGGCTGTGTGTGGCAGACAGTGCGGCCGGGCGCTCGCTTGAGCCCCGAGCCAGCGGCAGGGGGAGGCGGGGCTGTGTGTGACAGCCAGTGCGGCCAAGTGCTCGCTTGAGGTGCGAGCCAGCGGCAGGGGGAGGCGGGGCTGTGTGTGACAGCCAGTGCGGCCAGGCACTCACTTGAGCTGCGAGATCCGAGCTGGCTGCAGCGGGAGGCGGGGCTGTGTGAGGTGGCCTAGTGCTCACTTGAGCTGCGAGCCCCGAGCTGACGGGGGCGGGCGGCGGAGTTGAGACTGGTGGCCAAGCGCTTGCTTGGGCTGCAAACTCCGTGAGAAAAGAGGTTGGTGGTAGGGCTGAGATTGGCGGAGGAGGCGGCCAATCGCTCACTTGAGCTGCGGGCCCAGGCGTTGCTGGAGGAGGACCCGCAGTGGAGGGCTGGGCTGCGGCCGGAGTCGTGTGAGGTCTCACACGGAAGAAAGATGATTGTGTCGGCGTGGCCGGAGTTTTTTGTTTTCTCTTGAGTGTCCTCGGGGTTCGAGGAGGTTCGGGAGAGAGGTTAGTTGGTTGCAAATTTTTGTACAAGTTAAACAGTTCTGCTTTGTTTAACTTGCGTGAAGGCTGGACGTCGGATTTGGCCAGCGCTGATTTGAGACTCGCCATAGTCCACTTCTCAATGGGTGGAATTGATGGCCTGACCGAGCAGTAGGAAGATGCAGGGGAGTCGGCTGGAGTTCTCGACGGAGGAGGCGAGGGCAAGCCGAGGCGCCGTGGTCAATGCGAGACCGTTCGGGCAGAGCAGCGGCCACGAGCTTGAGCGAGGTGCGGGGATGGCGTGGTCCTGGGGCCGGCCAGAGGACAGCCGGAGTAGTCTTCTGAAGTTTGTCTTTGCGACATGTTAGCAGACGGGCGAATCAGTTACTGATGAAACCGTCCTTTAACAGTATGTGTTGCACAAAATTAGCAAACAATACGCTGAAACGAAATAAACAGAGCTTATAAATATATATACACACAACATATACATATGCATATACATACATACACACACATATACATATATATACACACACACATACATATATATATATATATATATATATATACATACATACATACATGTATATATTTAAACAACAACAACGATAACCTATAAGAGCTTGTGGATTGGCTGTCAATCAGGTGCGATCTAGGCCGCTGATTTGTGCTCTCTGCCTTTCTTTCAGAATTATCATTGGCTGATAAACGTTAAGATGCATTTATATATGGTGAGAATAAGATGACGTCATTCACGTCTATCCCGTCGTGCAGCGTTCAAATTTGTGGACATGAGTGACTCCCATCGTGAATAACTTTGAAATAGTCAACATTGGTGACTAGCAGCTGAGATATGCAGACTTAGTGGGATGCAGCTTTTCGTTTGACTTGCATCTATATACGAGCTGTTGAACTGAACAACACGGCTCTGAATAAGGAGTCAATTCCCCTTGATGGGATCGATTCCAAACGTTGGAATCGACTCTCAGTTCCCAATGCAAAGGAATCGATTCTTTTGAATCGATTCCCAGCCGTGTGAGAGACCTCGCACAGAAGACTTTGGCGTGGCCGGAAGTTTGTATTTCCTTTTGGTCACCTTTGGGGTTTGGGGAAGCTCGGGGGAGAGGTTAGTTAGTTGCAGATTTTTTGTACAAGTTAAATTATTCTGCTTTGATTGACTTGTGCGAAGACTGGACAGCCAGCGCTAGTTTCATACTCGCCGTAGTCCATTTCTCTATGGGCGGAATTGATTGCTTGGCCGAGCGGTGGCCGCGAGATGATGCCTGGGGCTCGATTGGAGCGATGTGCGGGGAAGGTCCTGGGGCAAGCCGGTGGAGAGTCAGAATCGTCTTCTCACGTGGAAGTTTGTCTTTGCGAAGTAGAAGCGGACGAACAAACCAGATACTGATGAACCGTCGGGTGAATAGAGGTGAGTCGGCTGTATTTGTACTTATGGCATTGATTGGCTTGAGTGGGTTCCTCTTGTGATGTTTACGCTAAGTATCTGACACGCTCCTCCCGAACTTCGTTAGTGAAACGTCATTTAATGTTGAGGGTGAATAGGGCATCGGACTAGCCATGTAAATAAATCACTGTTTTACACCATTTACGAGGCACAAAGTAGCGCCACACTTCATTGGTAGACTTCCAAGGGCCCTGACATTTAAAACGAGACAT